>NC_134355.1:19764554-19869554 GCF_048569485.1 Anomaloglossus baeobatrachus
AGCCTCTCTGTCCCCAGCATCAGCCTCTCTCCTCCCAGCATCAGCCTTTTCTGTCCCCAGCTGATGCCTTTTCGGTCCCCAGCATCAGCCTCTCTCCTCCCAGCATCAGCCTCTCTCCTCCCAGCATCAGCCTCTCTCCTCCCAGCCTACCCCAGCCTCAGCCTCCCCCAGGATCAGCCTCTCTTCTCTCAGCCTCCCCATCCCAGCCTTCCCCAGGATCAGCCTCTCTCCTCCCAGCCTCCTCCAGCACGCCGTGCTCCTCTGCCAACACTCACAGATCCGATCGCATACACTCACACACACTCACACACACCCGATCGCATACACTCACACACCCGATCGCATACACTCACACACACCCGATCGCATACACTCACGCACACACACATTGACGATATTGCACATACGCGCTCACACTCACAACATCCGGAGATACCACATGCTTCTGGCCATGTGATCCTCCGGCAGGTCCTGGAAGCTCACAGCACAATATCGCCGCCGAGAAGCAAGTGATATCCCAGGATGTTGTGAGTGTGTGGATGCGATGTGATGTGTGTGTGAGGTGTGTGTGAGAGTGAGTGTGATCTGATGTGTGTGTGCGTGCATGTGTGTGTGTGCTGTTATGTGTGTGCGTGTGTGTATTTTCCGCCGCTGCAGGACCTTGATGCGCTGGTAACTATGCTACCATGGTTACCAGCGCATCTCGTCCCCCGCTCGCACGGGAGCCCACACCAGCATACGCCGGCCAGCCCCAGCAATGCGAGGGCATGTGTCAGCTGGTTTGGCGGCGTACGCTGATGTGGGCTCCCAGGGGTACAGTACTCACCTGGTAGTCGTGGCTCCGAGACCGTGTCGGTTCGGGGAATGCGGGGGGGGGGGCGTGGCCGAGTTGCCAATGCCTGCAGGGTACCGGGGCGAGAGGCCAATCTGTGGGGGGGCGGAGCCTGGGCGAGCGGCCGGCCAATCCGTGTGGCGGCGCAGCCTGGGCGAGTGGCCAATCCGTGCGGGGGGGCGGGGCCATTGCGAGCCCAGCGGCCAATCAGCTTTGTGTCACCGTAAGGACACAATTTTGGAGCAAGACAGACAGACAGACAGACAGACAGACAGACAGAATAAGGCAATTATATATATAGATTTTTTTCACATAGGTTGAAAAAAAGACCAATAGGTCCATCTAATTCAATTTTCATCCGCAAATTAATATAATAATTTCAAGCACCAGCCCCTTTATTCCTTTATACAGCAACCAGTGTCCTCATATATCATGATATCATAATAATAATTTTATAATAATTTTATTCATTTATATAGCGCTATTAATTCCACAGCGCTTTATCAGCTGCTTTTTCCTCATTTTTCATGACAAACAACATTTTGGAATTCATCTATTCAATCTAATCTAAAGTTAATACAAATTGCAACTTTAAAAACCTGAAGCAACAACGTTTGTGAAAACTAAAATTTGTGTCAATCTGAAAACTTGCGGCTGTACAATGTATCAGACATGACTGCAGTAAACATTTCTACCACTAGGTGGAGCCATGGAGATCTGCACTGCATAGACTTGAGTGATAGTGCTTTGTGTGGAGTGATATCCACAGCAGCACCCCATGTGGTAAAGTTAGGGTGTTACAAGTAAAGTATGTTATTAGTATTAAAATGAAATATTACAAAAATCTAAAATATTTAATTTACTAAAAAAAAAAATGTAAAGCTATAAGTTAATACGTGAGATTTCGTATGAATTTTAATATTTTACTTCAATTTTAATTCAGTATTAATGGCAGCCTACCCATATCATCATATAGTAAAGGAGGAATATAGAATAATTTTCTGCAGCACAGAGTATTTCAGGAGAGGAGTCTGCACTGGTGCCACTGGCTGAACAGACTGCTCATTACTGGGACGAAATTTCTCATCCCGCGGGTATACACACTATATACTGTATATATACATATATAATACAATTCATTATCCAGGCGCAAAGCCGAAGGCTGGAAGCAGGAGTCACACGACGTCTGTACGCTCTGATGGTACAGCGCTACACAATATGCAGGTGATACCCGCAATAATGATAGGGAGAGGAGATTACACCGCAGGCTCGGGCAGTTGGGTGTTGAGTTGCTCTTAAAGCAGCAAGATATTAACTGGAGGAAGAATATAAATACCCGGAAGAGTGTAATTACACAGCTCAAGAGACAGTTAATGATAATGGCGACGCTGCTCTCCTGCAATTACAGCCTGCGGAGACGCAAGAAAATCTCCACCGATAACACGAGGCCAAGTAACCCGCAAAAGATGGAGAACTAACACTAACAGCATAAAGATAGAAGAATTTACTGGACTATAGGGGCACTATTATAGTAGTTATATTCTTGTACATAGGGGGCAGTATTATAGTAGTTATATTCTTGTACATAGGGGCAGTATTATAGTAGTTATATTCTTGTACATAAGGGCAGTATTATAGTAGTTATATTCTTGTACATAGGGGGCAGTATTATAGTAGTTATATTCTTGTATATAGGGGCAGTATTATAGTAGTTATATTCTTGTACATAGGGGGCAGTATTATAGTAGTTATATTCTTGTACATAGGAGCAGTATTATAGTAGTTATATTCTTGTACATAGGGGGCAGTATTATAGTAGTTATATTCTTGTACATAGGGGGCAGTATTATAGTAGTTATATTCTTGTACATAGGAGCAGTATTATAGTAGTTATATTCTTGTACATAGGGGGCAGTATTATAGTAGTTATATTCTTGTACATAGGGGGCAGTATTATAGTAGTTATATTCTTGTACATAGGAGCAGTATTATAGTAGTTATATTCTTGTACATAGGGGGCAGTATTATAGTAGTTATATTCTTGTACATAGGGGGCAGTATTATAGTAGTTATATTCTTGTACATAGGAGCAGTATTATAGTAGTTATATTCTTGTACATAGGGGGCAGTATTATAGTAGTTATATTCTTGTACATAGGAGCAGTATTATAGTAGTTATATTCTTGTATATAGGAGCAGTATTATAGTAGTTATATTCTTGTACATAGGGGCAGTATTATAGTAGTTATATTCTTGTATATAGGAGCAGTATTATAGTAGTTATATTCTTGTACATAGGGGCAGTATTATAGTAGTTATATTCTTGTACATAGAGGCAGTATTATAGTAGTTATATTCTTGTACATAGAGGCAGTATTATAGTAGTTATATTCTTGTACATAGGAGCAGTATTATAGTAGTTATATTCTTGTACATAGGAGCAGTATTATAGTAGTTATATTCTTGTACATAGGAGCAGTATTATAGTAGTTATATTCTTGTACATAGGAGCAGTATTATAGTAGTTATATTCTTATACATAGGAGGCAGTATTATAGTAGTTATATTCTTGTACATAGGGGCAGTATTATAGTAGTTATATTCTTGTACATAGGGGGCAGTATTATAGTAGTTATATTCTTGTACATAGGAGCAGTATTATAGTAGTTATATTACTGTACATAGGGGCAGTATTATAGTATTTATATTCTTGTACATAGGGGCAATATTATAGTAGTTATATTCTTGTACATAGGGGACAGTATTATAGTAGTTATATTCTTGTACATAGGGGGCAGTATTATAGTAGTTATATTCTTGTACATAGGGGCAGTATTATAGTAGTTATATTCTTGTACATAGGAGCAGTATTATAGTAGTTATATTCTTGTACATAGGGACAGTATTATAGTAGTTATATTCTGGTACATAGGGGCAGTATTATAGTAATTATATTCTTGTACATAGGAGCAGTATTATAGTAGTTATATTCTTGTACATAGGGGCAGTATTATAGTAGTTGTATTCTTGTACATAGGGAGCAGTATTATAGTAGTTATATTCTTGTACATAGGGGCAGTATTATAGTAGTTATGTTCTTGTACATAGGAGCAGTATTATAGTAGTTATATTCTGGTACATAGAGGCAGTATTATAGTAGTTATATTCTTGTATATAGGGGCAGTGTTATAGTAGTTATATTCTTGTATATAGGGGGAGTTTTATAGTATTTATATTCTTGTACATAGGGGCAATATTATAGTAGTTATATTCTTGTACATAGCAGCAGTATTATAGTAGTTATATTCTTGTACATAAGGGGCAGTATTATAGTGGTCATATTCTTGTACATAGGGGCAGTATTATAGTAGTTATATTCTTGTACATAGGGGCAGTATTATAGTAGTTATATTCTTGTACATAGGAGCAGTATTATAGTAGTTATATTCTTGTACATAGGGGCAGTATTATAGTAGTTATATTCTTGTACATAGGAGCAGTATTATAGTAGTTATATTCTTGTATATAGGGGCAGTATTATAGTAGTTATATTCTTGTACATAGGAGCAGTATTATTGTAGTTATATTCTGGTACATAGGGGCAGTATTATAGTAGTGATATTCTTGTACATAGGGGCAGTTTTATAGTAATTATATTCTTGTACATAGGAGCAGTATTATAGTAGTTATATTCTTGTACATAGGAGCAGTATTATGGTAGTTATATTCTTGTACATAGGGGCAGTATTATAGTAGTTATATTCTTGTACATAGGGGCAGTATTATAGTAATTATATTCTTGTACATAGGGGCAGTATTATAGTAGTTATATTCTTGTACATAGGGGCAGTATTATAGTAGTTATATTCTTGTACATAGGAGCAGTATTATAGTAGTTATATTCTTGTACATAGGGGCAGTATTATAGTAATATATTCTTGTACATAGGAGCAGTATTATAGTAGTTATATTCTTGTACATAGGGGCAGTATTATAGTAGTTATATTCTTGTACATAGGAGGCAGTATTATAGTAGTTATATTCTTGTACATAGGGGGCAGTATTATAGTAGTTATATTCCTGTACATAGTGGGCAGTATTATAGTAGTTATATTCTTGTACATAGGAGCAGTATTATAGTAGTTATATTCTTGTACATAGGGGGCAGTATTATAGTAGTTATATTCTTGTACATAGGAGCAGTATTATAGTAGTTATATTCTTGTACATAGGGGGCAGTATTATAGTAGTTATATTCTTGTACATAGAGGGCAGTATTATAGTAGTTATATTATTGTACATTGGGGCAGTGTTATAGTAGCTATATTCTTGTACATAGTGGGCAGTATTATAGTAGTTATATTCTTGTACATAGGGGCAGTATTATAGTAGTTATATTCCTGTACATAGTGGGCAGTATTATAGTAGTTATATTCTTGTACATAGGAGCAGTATTATAGTAGTTATATTCCTGTACATAGTGGGCAGTATTATAGTAGTTATATTCTTGTACATAGGAGCAGTATTATAGTAGTTATATTCTTGTACATAGGGGGCAGTATTATAGTAGTTATATTCTTGTACATAGGGGCAGTATTATAGTAGTTATATTCTTGTACATAGGAGCAGTATTATAGTAGTTATATTCTTGTACACAGGAGCAGTATTATAGTAGTTATATTCTTGTACATAGGAGCAGTATTATAGTAGTTATATTCTTGTACATAGCAGAAGTATTATAGTAGTTATATTCTTGTACATAGGGGGCAGTATTATAGCAGTTATATTCTTGTACATAGGGGCAGTATTATTAAAGTTATATAATTTTCCATTTGGGGGTAGTACTGTGATAATTAATAGGAATCTGTGTCTGCATTTATGCTGCCTTAGCCCCGAGCGGCATGAATTATAGACAATCTATACGACGTTAGGTATATTTTTGCTCTGTTTTCTTAGAGGAAATACTCTGCAGTGTGAAGATGTGACTGGGGTTATAGTGAGAGCCGGGTCTAGGCTGCTGCTGCTATAAGGGGCTGAAAGGTCTTCTTCAGCGGATTATAATGTAAGGGACCTGTCAATCACTCGGGGGCGTTGCACTTCTCTTCTCGCTCCTGATCGTCTCCTGCTGGGTCTTGGATCTTCAAACTATATTTTCTCTAAAAAAAGTTTGTCCTAATAATGTTGGAGCATCGACCTCAGGAGCCGCACAGCGGGGGGCGATGATGGTCTAAAATAAAAAAGGGCTTAGATGCTTTTTTAGTAGAAATAATACAATTATCCAACTGGGTAAAGATCTTTTCTCAATGTTTAGTTCAGTGGATCCACAATTGGGATGAGGGGAGAATGGTCCGCGCCTTTTGGGGTGGAGTGGATCATGCATTGCGGTTATACATCCGCTGTTACTGTTTCCCATCTCTCAGCTTCACTGCATGGAGATCTGTCTTTTTGAACTGTATCTAACTACAGTTGAAACCAGACATTTCCCTCCACTCTCTATACAGACACATCTGCAGGTTTTCCCTCCACTCTCTATACAGACACATCTGCAGGTTTTCCCTCCGCTCTCTATACAGACACATCTGCAGGTTTTCCCTCCGCTCTCTATACAGACACATCTGCAGGTTTTCCCTCCGCTCTCTATACAGACACATCTGCAGGTTTTTCCCTCCACTCTCTATACAGACACATCTGCAGGTTTTCCCTCCACTCTCTATACAGACACATCTGCAGGTTTTCCCTCCGCTCTCTATACAGACACATCTGCAGGTTTTCCCTCCACTCTCTATATAGACACATCTGCAAGTTTTCCCTCCGCTCTCTATACAGACGCATCTGCAGGTTTTTCCCTCCGCTCTCTGTACAGACACATCTGCAGGTTTTCCCTCCGCTCTCTATACAGACACATCTGCAAGTTTTCCCTCCGCTCTCTATACAGACACATCTGCAGGTTCTTCCCTCCGCTCTCTATACAGACACATCTGCAGGTTTTTCCCTCCGGTCTCTATACAGACACATCTGCAGGTTTTTCCCTCCGCTCTCTATACAGACACATCTGCAGGTTTTCCCTCCGCTCTCTATACAGACACATCTGCAGGTTCTTCCCTCCGCTCTCTATACAGACACATTTGCAGGTTTTTCCCTCTGGTCTCTATACAGACACATCTGCAGGTTTTTCCCTCCGGTCTCTATACAGACACATCTGCAGGTTTTTCCCTCTTCTCTCTATACAGACACATCTGCAGGTTTTCCCTCCGCTCTCTATACAGACACATCTGCAGGTTCTTCCCTCCGCTCTCTATACAGACACATTTGCAGGTTTTTCCCTCTGGTCTCTATACAGACACATCTGCAGGTTTTTCCCTCCGGTCTCTATACAGACACATCTGCAGTTTTTTCCCTCTTCTCTCTATACAGACACATCTGCAGGTTTTCCCTCTGCTCTCTATAAAGACATCTGCAGGTTTTTCCCACCGCTCTCTATACAGACACATCTGCAGGTTTTTCCCTCCTCTCTATAAAGACACATCTGCAGGTTTTCCCTCTGCTCTCTATAAAGACATCTGCAGGTTTTCCCACCGCTCTCTATACAGACACATCTGCAGGTTTTCCCTCCGCTCTCTATACAGACACATCTGCAGCTTTTCCCTCCACTCTCTATACAGACACATCTGCAGGTTTTCCCTCCGATCTCTATACAGACACATCTGCAGGTTTTTCCCTCCGCTCTGTATACAGACACATCTGCAGGTTTTTCCCTCCGCTCTGTATACAGACACATCTGCAGGTTTTTCCCTCTGCTCTCTATACAGACACATCTACAGGTTTTCCCCTCCGCTCTCTATACAGACACATCTGCAGATTTTTCCCTCCGCGCTCTATACAGACACATCTGCAGGTTTTCCCTTCACTCTCTATACAGACACATCTGCAGGTTTTCCCTCCGCTCTCTATAAAGACACATCTGCAGGTTTTCCCTCCGCTCTGTATACAGACACATCTGCAGGTTTTTCCCTCTGCTCTCTATACAGAGACATCTGCAGGTTTTTCCCTCTGCTCTCTATACAGACACATCTGCAGGTTTTCCCTCCGCTCTTTATAAAGACACATCTGCAGGTTTTCCCTCCGCTCTGTATACAGACACATCTGCAGGTTTTTCCCTCTGCTCTCTATACAGACACATCTGCAGGTTTTCCCCTCTGCTCTCTATACAGACACATCTGCAGGTTTTTCCCTCTGCTCTCTATACAGACACATCTGCAGGTTTTTCTCACTATCTGACATGAAATCAGAATACATTTTTCCTCTTTTAGGTCAATTAGGAATCAAAATTATTTCTATTTGCCAAATGCCAGAACAATGAGAGAGAGAATGTTTCCAGGCATTGTTATTCCTTTCTGCACAGTGAAGTTTCCTCCATGTCATTAGTATTTGGTGGCATTGCCCTTACACTGTGTGACTTGGGGGAAACATTTTGGATCCTTCCAGAAGCTTCTCACAATAGCTGGTGGCATTTGGGCCGATTCCTCCTGACAGATCTGGTGTAGCTGAGCCATGTTTGGAGGTCGCCGCTCGCTCCGGCCTTTTCAGCTTTGTCCTCCATTTTCAATAGGGCTGAGATCAGGGCTTTGTGATGGCCACTCCAAAACACTGACTTTGTTATCCTTAAGGCCCCCTTCACACGTCCGTGAAAAACACGCACGTGTGTTACGGGCCGTTTTTCGGGTCCGTATCCCGTTTTTGTGTCCGTTTTTATGGTCCGTGTGGCATCTGTGTGAATTGCGTATGCTAGCCGTGTTTGTGTGTAGAACGTCCGTGTGTGCGTGTGGAATTAACGTGTATGTGTACGTGGAATGTCCGTGTGGAATGTCCGTGTGTGTGATGCACAATGTCGTTTATAAATGTCGGCTGACAGCAGACAGAGTTGCGCGATGAGAATGAACTCAGGTGAACTTCACCCGACTTCATCCTCATACCGCGGCTCTGTCTGTGTCGAGTACTGATTAGCGGTCACCTGTGAAGGATTCACCGGTGACCGCTAATCCCCCGAGTGACTGAAGTTTCCCCCCTCTCTCATACTCACCGATCCCCGATCACCGGCGCGGCGCTGCACGGCATTCACACTGCTGCGGCGGGTTTTACTATTTTGAAAAAGCCGGCCGCTCATTAAACAATCTCGTATTCCCTGCTTTCCCCACCCACCGGCGCCTATGATTGGTTGCAGTGAGACACGCCCCCACGCTGAGTGACAGCTGTGTCACTGAACCCAATCACAGCAGCCGGTGGGCGTGTCTATACTGTGCAGTGAAATAAATAAATAAATAATTATTTTTATTTAATTAATTTTAATACCAGCCAGATAAAGCCATACGGCTGAAGGCTGGTATTCTCAGGATGGGGAGCTCCACGTTATGGGGAGCCCCCCAGCCTAACAATATCAGTCAGCAGCCGCCCAGAATTGCCGCATACATTAGATGCGACAGTTCTGGGACTGTACCCGGCTCTTCCCAATTTGCCCTGGTGCTTTGGCAAATCGGGGTAATAAGGAGTTAATGGCAGCCCATAGCTGCCAATAAGTCATAGATTAATCATGTCAGGCGTCTCCCCGAGATTCCTTTCATGATTAATCTGTAAGTGACAGTAAATAAACACACACACCAGAAAAAAATAATTTATTAGAAATAAAAAACACAAACATATACCCTGGTTCACCACTTTAATAAGCCCGAAAAAGCCCTCCATGTCCGGCGGAATCCAGGATGGTCCAGCGTCGCTTCCAGCTGTGCTGCATGGAGGTGACAGGAGCTGCAGCAGACACCGCCGCTCCTGTCACCTCCACGCAGCAAATGAAGAGTGCCGCGCGATCAGCTGAGCTGTCACTGGATCCAGTGTTGACAGCGGGTAACCTCAGTGACAGCTCAGCTGATTGCGCGGCTGTCTTCAGTTGCTGTGTGAAGCTGACAGGAGCGGCGGTGTATTCTGCAGCTCCTGTCACCTGCATGCAGCAGAGCTGGATGCGACCCTGGAGGTCCGTGGATTACGCCGGACATGGAGGGCTTTGTAGGGGTTAATAAATTGGTGATGAGGGACTTTGTTAGTTTTTTTTTTCTAATAAAGGATTTTTCAGTTGTGTGTGTTTATTTACTGTAACTTACAGATTAATCATGGAAGGAATCTGGGGAGACGCCTGACATGATTAATCTAGGATTTAGTGGCAGCTATGGGCTGCCAATAACTCCTTATTACCCCGATTTGCCAAAGCACCAGGGCAAAATCGGGAAGAGCCGGGTACAGTCCCAGGACTGTCGCATCTAATGTATGCGGCAATTCTGGGCGGCTGCTGACTGATATTGTTAGGCTGGGGGGCTCCCCATACCGTGGAGCTCCCCATCCTGAGAATACCAGCCTTCAGCCGTATGGCTTTATCTGGCTGGTATTAATATTGGGGGGGACCGCACGCCGTTTTTTTTTAATTATTTATTTATTTTACTGCACAGTATAGACACGCTCACCGGCTGCTGTGATTGGGTGCAGTGAGACACCTGTCACTCAGCATGGGGGCGTGTCTCACTGCAACCAATCATAGGCGCCGGTGGGCGGGTAAAGCAGGGACTACGAGATTGTTTAATGAGCGGCCGGCTTTTTCAAAATAGTAAAAGCCGCCGGAGCAGTGTGAACTCCGTGCAGCGCCGCGCCGGGGATCGGGGAACGGTGAGTATGAGAGAGGAGGGGAAAATGACCGACAGACTGTGAGAGAGGGACAGACAAGACAGCGAGAGACCGACAGAGAGACAGAGAGACCGACCGACGGACTCAGGGACATTGACCGACATACACAGAAATAGAAAGAATAGCCGACATCACTAGAAATAAAAACACCAAACGGACACGGACTATAGGTAGATGCATACGTGTTTACTAACGTGTGTGCACATACCCATAGACTTTCATTGTGTCCACGTGTGCGTGCTCCGTGCAGATAACGGACATGCATCCGTGCAAAACGCACACACATACGGATCACGGACACGCACACACGGACATAATGAAATAACGGACGTGTGACCACAATCATAGATTAACATTGGTGCATGTTTGTCCGTGTCTCCGGTATATACGGAACCGGACCAAACACGCACGTGTATCACAGACGTGTGAAGGGGGCCTAAGCCACTTTGTAACCAGTTTGGCAGCAGCTTCAGGTCATTGTCTATTTGGAAGACCCATTTCTGCCTAAGCTTTAAGTTCCTGGCTGATGTCTTGAGATAGCAGAAGGAAAAACCTGCAAATGAGTCTGTATAGAAAGCAGAGGGAAAAACCTGCAGATGTGTCTTTATAGAGAGCGAAGGGAAAAACCTGCAGATGTGTCTTTATATAGTGCGGAGGGAAAACCTGCAGATGTGTCTTTATAGAGAACAGAGGGAAAAACCTGCAGATGTGTCTGTATAGAGAGTGGAGGGAAAAACCTGCAGATGTGTCTTTATAGAGAGTGGAGGGAAACTAAAGAGTGCTTTACACGCTGCCTCCGCCCCCGTCGTTCGTGCGACATTTGGTGATCGCTCCCGTAGCGAACATTATTGCTACAGCAGCGTCACACGCACATACGTCACTGCGGCGTCACTAAGCGGCTGCCCAATAGCAGAGGAGGGGCGGAGATGACCGGGATGTAACATCCTGCCCACCTCCTTCCTTCCGCATAGCCGGCGGACGCAGGTAAGGAGACATTCGTCCTTCCTACGGTGTCACACATAGTTATATGTGCTGCCGCAGAAACGACAAACAACATCGTACCTGTGGCAACAGCGATATTCTGAAAAGGAACGACGTGTCAACGATCAACGTTTTTGAACGATTTTGCGATCGTTGATCGTCGCTCCTTGGTGTCACACACTGCGATGTTGCTACCGGCGCCGGACGTGCGTCACTAACGACGTGACCCCGATGATATATCGTTAGCGATGTCGCAGCGTGTAAAGCACCCTTAGGGTTTGAACTGTATATGTTTTGCCACCATGATGCACTGAGCGCCTGTGCTTGGTTTGTACAGTCATTCTGTCATGTTCGGGTGCTCAATACTGGTAAGGAGCAATCGGATGATTGGATGTGCTCGACTCTAGTACCCGAGTATCATGGAAGTCATTGGGGGAAGATTTTCCAGGAAAATGTTTAGTTCCCCACAGGGCTGTGGAGTCGGAGCTCATTTTGGTGGAGTCGGAGTCGGTATAAAATGCACCGACTCCGACTCCTAAAATATATAATAAATTGGGGACAGTAGTGCAATGCAGAATGTGCTGAATATTTTACTAAATAATAACATTTAGTATAATGCTTATATTTAAGTGAGAAATGTATTGTACAATGTGAACATCAGACATTTAATAATTTTTATGATACAATAATCAAGATATTTAGATAGAACATAAAATATATTTATTGGATACAACTTTAGAACACAAAAAACTAATAAATTGCAAATATGTAATACAATATTTAATATATATATATATATATATATATATATACACACACACAAGATATATATGTAATATATATAGATATATATGTAATCTACTGTGTATGTGTATTACATATTTACAATTTATTACACTTTTTTGTGTTCTAAAGTTGTATCCAATAACTATATTTTATGTTCTATCCAAATATCTTGATTATTGTATCATAAAAATTATTAAATGTCTGATGTTCACATACACATGTTCATGTATTACAATAAATTTTTCACCTAACTATATGTAGGATTCGGAGTCGAAGGTTTGGTTTACCTCCACAGCCCTGACTGTCATTATACTCGGGTAGATTTGCCAGATTTTATTGATGTCTTTCAGTCTGATTTGATTAATATTTCTATTACTACTATTACTAGTCTGTGTTATGAGATGATCTACACATTTCTACCATATTTCATATATTAAAACTGTGAAGATCTCTGCTTGCTGTCTGTGAATAGGAGACTTCTCGCAATCTGCAGTTTCATCCTGCCCTGCACAGCCACATTCATCCGCCGCATCCATGTATCTCTTGCCTTATATCTGGATACAATGTATCAGTGACTCCAACATTCTGCGCTCCTGAGAACTCTGCAGACCGGATGCCATTGGAGCAGATCCTCGGTGGAGATCAAACATTCCAGATCCAGTTCATTATTGCCCCTTTTTTTCCTCTTTAAATCTTTTATAAATTTGCTCCTTTTTTTTTAGTCTATTTTATTTGTTCGCTTTGTTGTTGTTTTTTTCTATTCATCATTATGGATTTTATTTTCCAAGTATTTCTGGCTGTTTTATTGATTGTGACTGTTTAAATCGCCCCCGCTCTCCCCCTGGAGTAATTTTATGTGTCCAATTTTTAATTTTGTGGAAAAATTGCTACATTTTAGTGGAACATGCAACGTTTTTTTTTTCTCTAAAAAGGGGCAAAAAGGACAAAAATAAGGAACTTTTTTTTTTTAATTTTTGTGCAAAATTCACAAGCTACGTGGATTATTATAGACAATGTGGTGCAAAGAATATCGACAAATGCCAGACGATAAAGAAGAACATTTGCCAAAGATGAATCCAAATATTTAGGAAAAGTGCAGACGAGAAGGACCAGCTCCAGATTCTCAACTCACAGGATGACACATCCATGGTCACATGCCCAGCGCTGATACTCCGGTCTCCTGCGGACCCTGAGGGCCATTGTAGGGGCCAGTTAATGAATGCAACCCTGTTGTGTCCGGGGTCCCTTTAGTACGGTCACGCACCTGTATCTGTTGGTCTCCGGCACTCTCCACATCTGAACGCCTCTCAGGGTCCCCGTCCCTACAATCACACTGAAGTTTTCATAGGCTTCATCACAAAGCTTCTGACTGGGTCCATGGGGCCCGCTGGCACCGCACGTGGTGAAGAACCAGTATCCTACGAGATAATGGACAGAAATAGAATGATTGCCTGCAGCAGAACGCACAGAGCAAAGCGCTGCAGCCTGTCTACATTATGGGGGATGGGAGGGGACATTATGTGGTGGAATTTAGCAGGAAAATGTTTTCTTTTTTATTTTTTAGGTTCGGTAACTTTTTGGGGCCATATCTTATATCAAATACATCACCTCTATAGAAAGCAATTCATCAACCCAAGAGGATCTCCAAAATTAATCCAACAATGACGACATCTACAAGGAGTTTGTATGTTCTCCCTGTATCTGTGTGTCTTCCCTCTGTGGGTCCCAATGGGGGCAGTGATGGTAAAGTCTGTAAAGCGCTGTGGAATATTAGGGTGCTATGTAAGCAAAATAAATAGAAAGGTGAATAATTAAAGGGATCTGATAAATAAAGCATGATCTAATTCAATACTAAATCATGGACCCATCAGATTACACCCATTGTAAGAGCCAAGTGTAAGGAAAGCACCATGGATCATCAGAGCTGAGGAGGTAGCCAATATAGCAGAGCCAAGTGTTCGCATAGCACCATAGAACATTAGAGCTGAGGAGGTAGCCAATATAGCAGAGTCAAGTGTGCGGACAGCACCATGGAACATTAGAGCTGAGGAGGTAGCCATTATAGCAGAGCCAAGTGTGCGGACAGCACCATGGAACATCAGAGCTGAGGAGGTAGCCAATATAGAAGAGCCGAGTAAGTGGACAGCACCATGGAACATCAGAGCTGAGGAGGTAGCCAATATAGCAGAGCCAACTGTGCGGACAGCACCATGGAACATCAGCGCTGAGGAGGTAGCCAATATAGAAGAGCCGAGTAAGTGGACAGCACCATGGAACATCAGAGCTGAGGAGGTAGCCAATATAGCAGAGCCAACTGTACGGACAGAACCATGGAACATCAGAGCTGAGGAGGTAGCCATTATAGCAGAGCCAAGTGTGCGGACAGCACCATGGAACATCAGAGCTGAGGAGGTAGCCAATATAGAAGAGCCGAGTAAGTGGACAGCACCATGGAACATCAGAGCTGAGGAGGTAGCCAATATAGCAGAGCCAAGTGTGCAGACAGCACCATGGAACATTAGAGCTGAGGAGGTAGCCATTATAGCAGAGCCAAGTGTGCGGACAGCACCATGGAACATCAGAGCTGAGGAGGTAGCCAATATAGCAGAGCCAACTGTGCGGTCAGCACCATGGAACATCAGAGCTGAGGAGGTAGCCATTAAAGCAGAGTCAAGTGTGCGGACAGCACCATGGAACATCAGAGCTGAGGAGGTAGCCAATATAGAAGAGCCGAGTAAGTGGACAGCACCATGGAACATCAGAGATGAGGAGGTAGCCAATATAGCAGAGCCAAGTGTGCGGACAGCACCATGGAACATCAGAGCTGAGGAGGTAGCCAATATAGAAGAGCCAAGTGTGTGGACAGCACCATGGAACATCAGAGATGAGGAGGTAGCCAATATAGAAGAGCCGAGTAAGTGGACAGCACCATGGAACATCAGAGCTGAGGAGGTAGCCAATATAGCAGAGCCAACTGTGCGGACAGCACCATGGAACATCAGAGCTGAGGAGGTAGCCATTATAGCAGAGCCAAGTGTGCGGACAGCACCATGGAACATCAGAGCTGAGGAGGTAGCCAATATAGAAGAGCCGAGTAAGTGGACAGCACCATGGAACATCAGAGCTGAGGAGGTAGCCAATATAGCAGAGCCGAGTGTGCTAACAGCACCATGGAACATCAGAGCTGAGGAGGTAGCCAATAAAGAAGAGCCGAGTGTGTGGACAGCACCATGGAGCATCAGAGCTGAGGAGGTAGCCAATATAGCAGAGCCAAGTGTGCGGACAGCACCATGGAACATCATTGCTGAGGAGGTAGCCAATATAGCAGAGCCGAGTGTGCTAACAGCACCATGGAACATCAGAGCTGAGGAGGTAGCCAATATAGCAGAGCCAAGTGTGCGGACAGCACCATGGAACATCAGAGCTGAGGAGGTAGCCAATATAGCAGAGCCAAGTGTGCGGACAGCACCATGGAACATCAGAGATGAGGAGGTAGCCAATATAGAAGAGCCAAGTGTGCGGACAGCACCATGGAACATCAGAGATGAGGAGGTAGCCAATATAGCAGAGCCAAGTGTGCGGAAGGCACCATGGAACATCAGAGCTGAGGAGGTAGCCAATATAGCAGAGCCAAGTGTGCAGACAGCACCATGGAACATCAGAGCTGAGGAGGTAGCCAATATAGCAGAGCCAAGTGTGCGGACATTAATTGGGAACAGTTTTGTTTGTCTTCTGACTTTTTAATAGACCTCAGACAATAAGGAAAATTTACGAGATTTCCTTCTGTTTACCCCTTTTCCCCAATCAATGGATCATCCTTTCTATATTCAGCACGATTATGGCGGTATTATTGTCCTAGGCCGGGGCACGGATGTAGCGTGACTCCTCCGCACATTCATCCATCACTGCTTCTGATTGTAGTAAATATATGGAGATTAGTGCGATGCACAGACGCAGTCCGGTAATTGTCATTGTGTGCGGTTATTGCGCTCTCTGGGCCACAGACCGCTGTATAATAAATGTTTAATGCATCAGATACACCGCTAGGAGGGGGATGCGGTGTCCTGCCGGGAGTCGCGTCTTCAGACCGCTGCGCCACTCCCGTCATGTTGTATTGTCGGAGAATGAAAAAAATAATTCTTTAAAATATTCTAAGCTTCATTATAACATTCGGTGATTACAATTTTTTCTATTTTGCGCTTTCGTCCCCTTCTTCTAGGAGAAATAACTTTATTTTTCCATCGACATATGAGGGCTTGCTGTTTTGCGGGATGAGATTCAGTTTGGAATAGCGCCACACAATGTACTGGAAAATGTGGAAAAAAAAGCTGCAGTGAAATTTGGGAAAAACGGCAATTCTTTGTGGTTTTAGGTTTTATTTTTTCAGCACCCACCGTGAAATAAAAAAAAAAACAAGACGCACGTGTAACTGTTATGTATTGCAGAGGTGGTGTAAACCTGGATGTCTGCTCTGGTACCTGTAGTGCCACGAGTCTTATTAGGGCGTTCCATGGACAGGTTTACAGATAGCTGGAGAAGCGGCAGATCTGGCTATCCACATGGGTGCGTCCCATATGTTATAATCGTGTCTGTTTGTTTGGCACATGGTCAATGTGCGGAGGCTGTGATGCCTCTGGAAGGAATCCTCAGAGAGAGGGAGGATTAGTTGGTCCTGACTGGGACAGTGTGTAGAGGTGATCATACCTTTGGAAGGAATCCTTTAAGAGAAAAGAGGGTCTGCTTCTTCTGACCGGGGTCAGTGAGTGGAGACTGCTACATCTCCATTGGAATACTTCTTTGGAGAAGTGGTAACCGAACCTCAGAGGTTGTGTTGCCTCTAGAAGGAATCCTCCGAGAGAAGAGAGGGTTTGCTTCTTCTGACCGGGGTCAGTGAGTGGAGACTGCTACATCTCCATTGGAATACTTCTGTGGAGAATTGGTATCTAAACCTCAGAGGTTGTGTTGCCTCTGGAAGGAATCCTCCGAGAGAAGAGAGAGTTCGCTTCATCTGATCGGGGTCAGAGAGTGGAGAGTGCTACATCTCCATTGCAATACTTTTCTGGAGCAGTGGTATCTGAACTTTAGAGGTTGTGATGCCTCTGGAAGGAATCCTCTGAGAGAAGTGAGGGTTCGCTTTTTCTGGCTGGGGTCAGTGAGTGGTGGCTGGGATACCTCCACTGAGTTACTTCTAGGGTGAAGTGATAGCCGAACCTGAGTGGGCGTACTTCCCATGAAACGGACTGAAAACTATGTGTATGTTCCTTTAAGTTGGGAGAGGCTTGTGTTATGCTACCAGGAGTGCAGTATGTGTGCGGTTAAAATAAACCTGCTGGACTTTTTAAATGAAAGTGTCCTGTCGTTACCTTGAGAACCAAGCACTGAGTAACTGTCATGTGTGTTGACAGGTGACCCTGTGGTGTCCAGCAGCAGAAGGTCGCAGTGTTTGGCTGCTCAAACTGCTCCTTGCTATTCCATTCTTTCCTCTGTGGTGTGAATGGCGTTGTGTGTGTCTTCTCCGTTAGGGTTTACTCTTTCCCCTTTAGGACCCTGCGGAGATCTTTTCCTTTCAGCTGCTAATCATTATCCCTCACCCACTGTGTTTTTATATACCTGCATTTCCACTTGGTCTGTTGCTGGTGATAGAGTTAAGTTTCTATGCGGTCCTGATTGTAAGAAGTTGGCTTGTAATCATCTGGAGAAATGTATGTTGCTGTTCCTCACCTTAAGTCTTCTTGGAGATAAGCTGTTTGTTTGCTTTTCCCTGTGTGTTTTCCCTGTGTGATCTTTAGAGCTTGGTGGGGTTGACTAGTGCTCATCCCACCCGTTCATTACCTAGGGCCCAGTTCAGGGTCAGTCAGGGACAGGTATCCGGCTCGGCGTATAAGTGTGGACCCTATCTAGGGACATCAGGAGAGCCAGCAGACGATTGGGTCAGGGGTCACCTTCTCCCCCTTCCGTAGAGGCAGGGTTTCCCTTTTCCCTCCCATTCGCTTCATATTTCCCTATACATAGCATGGATTGACAATGAAGAGAAGTCATTACTTGCCAAAATACTGCAGTCTGGATATAGTCATGGGGTTCAGAAATAGGGTCACCATCTATCAGATATTGATGCTAAGCTTAGGAAGTAAATATTCCAGGCTCAATCTACCCTATAAACAGACAAAACCTCTTTTTGAGAGGAGACCCCCTGTATTTTGTACCTGTTTTGGCTGACTGCGGGGTAGTGATATAGTCCTCCTCTTGGTGCTGGGATCCATTTTCGCTCTTTTTCTGGCTGCTGCTCTCCATTAGAAGGTTGCTGGAAAGGTAGGACACCGTCTGTGCTGCCATCTCACCGTTACCTGGAGGAGGGTCATAAGAAAAGCAGATGAATGGTGTCACAGGGTCCTTCTCCGATATCACACAATCAACAGAGCGAGAGATGATTGAACAATCCAAAGAACATTTATTCCATGCAAAATCAGACGGTCCATCAAATAATCCACCACAAAGAGGGTAAAGTAGTCCAGTAATGGGATAAATGTCCCGGGGATCAGTCAAAATCCTCCAGCAGTCCTTTTCCAGGGAAATCGGGGTTTCTCAATAACTCTCTGGGGTGCTGCCTGTATCTGCAGCTTCACCCCCAGAGGATCAATCTTCCTGCTTCTCCCTTGAAGTTATCAGACAGACTGAATAATCTCCCAGGAAAACAAAGAGTTTGGGTGGATTCCAGGCCCCCTCCCTCACACCTAGGGACAGAAGCACTGCAGGGGGTTATAACCCTGCAGACAGGACAAATAATACATAGAATGGACAGAGCACCACGCCTAAAATACGAACCTACACAAAATGATACAGAACCTAAAATATCACACCATCACAAATGGGATCATGTTCTTGGCATGACAAGAGTGACCATAGAGAACAATGGTCATAACCAGTCGCCCCATCCTCACCCGGCCTGGACCATGTCTGTACTTACTGGTTAGATAACAGCCAAGGCTCAGCGAAATATTGTCAAACGCAATGATGGAGTCCGATTCTCTGGACCAAGATGCGTGGATCTCCAGCCAAAATCTGCATGATGGAAAATATATACCATTTATACCATGTTACCCTGTAATCATAGGACGGTATATATAACTGAATACACCATATAGTGTGAACACCCAACTAATGTCAGGTAGATTAGTAGTTACCCGGCTTTCCCGGTAAGAATTTACCTTTCCAGTACACCGTGAAGAGAGAGCGCCAAACGCTGCCAAATTCCAAGACCCTCCCCATTGGCAAAGTGCCACAGTGTCCGTGTCTTGACTCTACCGGTTCTGTTATCGTGAAGACGCACAGATACATCCCCCAGAAGGAAGCCGTCAAGAAGAAAGGACAGTCTGAGCTAAAGCCACAAAAAGGGGGATTCATGGGGAGAAAAATAAGTTAATTCCTTCAATCTTGGTCATTACCTAATGATTATAAATTTGTACATAGGAGGCAGTATTATAGTAGTTATATTCTTGTATATAGGGGGCAGTATTATAGTAGTTATATTCTTGTACATAGGGGCAGTATTATAGTAGTTATATTCTTGTACATAGGGGGCAGTATTATAGTAGTTATATTCTTGTACATAGGAGGCAGTATTATAGTAGTTATATTCTTGTACATAGGGGGCAGTATTATAGTAGTTATATTCTTGTACATAGGGACAGTATTATAGTAGTTATATTCTTGTACATAGGGACAGTATTATAGTAGTTATATTCTTGTACATAGGAGCAGTATTATAGTAGTTATATTCTTGTACATAGGGGGCAGTATTATAGTAGTTATATTCTTGTACATAGGGAGCAGTATTATAGTAGTTATATTCTTGTACATAGGGGGCAGTATTATAGTAGTTATATTCTTGTACATAGGGGGCAGTATTATAGTAGTTATATTCTTGTACATAGAGGCAGTATTATAGTAGTTACATTCTTGTACATAGGGGGCAGTATTATAGTAGTTATATTCTTGTACATAGGGACAGTATTATAGCAGTTATATTCTTGTACATAGGGGGCAGTATTATAGTAGTTATATTCTTCTACATAGGGGGCAGTATTATAGTAGTTATATTCTTGTACATAGGAGCAGTATTATAATAGTTATATTCTTGTACATAGGGGCAGTATTATAGTAGTTATATTCTTGTACATAGGAGCAGTATTATACTAGTTATATTCGTGTACATAGGGGCAGTATTATAGTAGTTATATTCTTGTACATAGGCACAGTATTATAGTAGTTATATTCTTGTACATAGGGGTAGTATTATAGTAGTTATATTCTTGTACATAGGAGCAGTATTATAGTAGTTATATTCTTGTACATAGGGGGCAATTTTTATTATAAAAACAAACAAATACAATTGTAAAAACACAAAATTGCCCAAACAACAAAATACAAATCACTGCATTCTGCAGTCACATATACAAAAGCACTAATCACATTACATACATGAATGAAAAAGTCCACCCTTGGCGGAGAGAGAAGAAAAAAAAAACAAACATCATATCTCCTAACTGAATCTCACATTCCTCCATAATGTTGCATTCCTCTGACTCCTTCCAATTTCTATGGCTTTTATCCACCGAAGCTCTGATATAACTTGTACATAGGGGCAGTATTATAGTAGTTATATTCTTGTACATAGGGGGCAGTATTATAGTAGTTATATTCTTGTACATAGGAGCAGTATTATACTAGTTATATTCGTGTACATAGGGGCAGTATTATAGTAGTTATATTCTTGTACATAGGCGCAGTATTATAGTAGTTATATTCTTGTACATAGGGGGCAGTATTATAGTAGTTATATTCTTGTACATAGGGGCAGTATTATAGTAGTTATTTTCTTGTACATAGGGGCAGTATTATAGTAGTTACATTCTTGTACATAGGAGCAGTATTATAGTAGTTATATTCTTGTACATAGGGGGCAGTATTATAGTAGTTATATTCTTGTACATAGAGGCAGTATTATAGTAGTTACATTCTTGTACATAGGAGCAGTATTATAGTAGTTATATTCTTGTACATAGGGGCAGTATTATAGTAGTTATATTCTTGTACATAGGGGGCAGTATTATAGTAGTTATATTCTTGTACATAGGAGCAGTATTATACTAGTTATATTCGTGTACATAGGGGCAGTATTATAGTAGTTATATTCTTGTACATAGGGGGCAGTATTATAGTAGTTATATTCTTGTACACAGGGGGCAGTATTATAGTAGTTATATTCTTGTACATAGGGGGCAGTATTATAGTAGTTATATTCTTGTACATAGTGGCAGTATTATAGTAGTTACATTCTTGTACATAGGAGCAGTATTATAGTAGTTATATTCTTGTACATAGGGGCAGTATTATAGTAGTTATATTCTTGTACATAGAGGCAGTATTATAGTAGTTACATTCTTGTACATAGGGGGCAGTATTATAGTAGTTATATTCTTGTACATAGTGGCAGTATTATAGTAGTTACATTCTTGTACATAGGAGCAGTATTATAGTAGTTATATTCTTGTACATGGGGGCAGTATTATAGTTATATTCTTGTACATAGGGGGCAGTATTATAGTAGTTATATTCTTGTACATAGGAGCAGTATTATAGTAGTTATATTCTTGTACATAGGAGCAGTATTATAGTAGTTATATTCTTGTACATAGGGGGCAATTTTTATTATAAAAACAAACAAATACAATTGTAAAAACACAAAATTGCCCAAACAACAAAATACAAATCACTGCATTCTGCAGTCACATATACAAAAGCACTAAATAATCACATTACATACATGAATGAAAAAGTCCACCCTTGGCGGAGAGAGAAGAAAAAAAAAAACCAAACATCATATCTCCTAACTGAACCTCACATTCCTCCATAATGTTGCATTCCTCTGACTCCTTCCAATTTCTATGGCTTTTATCTACCGAAGCTCTGATATAACTTGTACATAGGGGCAGTATTATAGTAGTTATATTCTTGTACATAGGGGGCAGTATTATAGTAGTTATATTCTTGTACATAGGGGCAGTATTATAGTAGTTATATTCTTGTACATAGGGGCAGTATTATAGTAGTTATATTCTTGTACATAGGGGCAGTATTATAGTAGTTATATTCTTGTACATAGGAGCAGTATTATAGTAGTTATATTCTTGTACATAGGGGGCAGTATTATAGTAGTTATATTCTTGTACATAGGGGCAGTATTATAGTAGTTATATTCTTGTACATAGGGGCAGTATTATAGTAGTTATATTCTTGTACATAGGAGCAGTATTATAGTAGTTATATTCTTGTACATAGGGGGCAGTATTATAGTAGTTATATTCTTGTACATAGGGGGCAGTATTATAGTAGTTATATTCTTGTACATAGGGGCAGTATTATAGGAGTTATATTCTTGTACATAGGGGCAGTATTATAGTAGTTATATTCTTGTACATAGGGGGCAGTAGTATAGTAGTTATATTCTTGTACATAGGGGCAGTATTATAGTAGTTACATTCTTGTACATAGGAGCAGTATTATAGTAGTTACATTCTTGTACATAGGAGCAGTATTATAGTAGTTATATTCTTGTACATAGGGGCAGTATTATAGTTATATTCTTGTACATAGGGGGCAGTATTATAGTAGTTATATTCTTGTACATAGGAGCAGTATTATAGTAGTTATTTTCTTGTACATAGGGGCAGTATTATAGTAGTTACATTCTTGTACATAGGAGCAGTATTATAGTAGTTATATTCTTGTACATAGGGGGCAGTATTATAGTAGTTATATTCTTGTACATAGAGGCATTATTATAGTAGTTACATTCTTGTACATAGGGGGCAGTATTATAGTAGTTATATTCTTGTACATAGGGGCAGTATTATAGTAGTTACATTCTTGTACATAGGAGCAGTATTATAGTAGTTATATTCTTGTACATAGGAGCAGTATTATAGTAGTTATATTCTTGTACATAGGAGCAGTATTATAGTAGTTATATTCTTGTACATAGGGGGAAATTTTTATTATAAAAACAAACAAATACAATTGTAAAAACACAAAATTGCCCAAACAACAAAATACAAATCACTGCATTCTGCAGTCACATATACAAAAGCACTAAATAATCACATTACATACATGAATGAAAAAGTCCACCCTTGGCGGAGAGAGAAGAAAAAAAAAACCAAACATCATATCTCCTAACTGAACCTCACATTCCTCCATAATGTTGCATTCCTCTGACTCCTTCCAATTTCTATGGCTTTTATCTACCGAAGCTCTGATATAACTTGTACATAAGGGCAGTATTATAGTAGTTATATTCTTGTACATAGGGGGCAGTATTATAGTAGTTATATTCTTGTACATAGGGGCAGTATTATAGGAGTTATATTCTTGTACATAGGGGCAGTATTATAGTAGTTATATTCTTGTACATAGGGGGCAGTAGTATAGTAGTTATATTCTTGTACATAGGGGCAGTATTATAGTAGTTACATTCTTGTACATAGGAGCAGTATTATAGTAGTTATATTATTGTACATAGGAGCAGTATTATAGTAGTTATATTCTTGTACATAGGGGGCAGTATTATAGTAGTTATAGTCTTGTACATAGGGGCAGTATTATAGTAGTTATAGTCTTGTACATAGTGGCAATATTATAGTAGTTATATTCTTGTACATAGGGGCAGTATTATAGTAGTTATAGTCTTGTACATAGTGGCAATATTATAGCAGTTATAGTCTTGTACATAGGGGCAGTATTATAGTAGTTATAGTCTTGTACATAGTGGCAATATTATAGTAGTTATATTCTTGTACATAGGGGCAGTATTATAGTAGTTATAGTCTTGTACATAGTGGCAATATTATAGTAGTTATATTCTTGTACATAGAGGCAGTATTATAGTAGTTATATTCTTGTACATAGGGGCAGTATTATAGCAGTTATATTCTTGTACATAGGGGGCAGTATTATAGTAATTATATTCATGTACATAGGGGGCAGTAGTATAGTAGTTATATTCTTGTAGATAGGGGCAGTATTATAGTAGTTACATTCTTGTACATAGGAGCAGTATTATAGTAGTTATATTATTGTACATAGGGGCAGTATTATAGTAGTTATATTCTTGTACATAGGGGGCAGTAGTATAGTAGTTATATTCTTGTACATAGGGGCAGTATTATAGTAGTTACATTCTTGTACATAGGAGCAGTATTATAGTAGTTATATTATTGTACATAGGAGCAGTATTATAGTAGTTATATTCTTGTACATAGGGGGCAGTATTATAGTAGTTATAGTCTTGTACATAGGGGCAGTATTATAGTAGTTATAGTCTTGTACATAGTGGCAATATTATAGTAGTTATATTCTTGTACATAGGGGCAGTATTATAGTAGTTATAGTCTTGTACATAGTGGCAATATTATAGCAGTTATAGTCTTGTACATAGGGGCAGTATTATAGTAGTTATAGTCTTGTACATAGTGGCAATATTATAGTAGTTATATTCTTGTACATAGGGGCAGTATTATAGTAGTTATAGTCTTGTACATAGTGGCAATATTATAGTAGTTATATTCTTGTACATAGAGGCAGTATTATAGTAGTTATATTCTTGTACATAGGGGCAGTATTATAGCAGTTATATTCTTGTACATAGGGGGCAGTATTATAGTAATTATATTCATGTACATAGGGGGCAGTAGTATAGTAGTTATATTCTTGTAGATAGGGGCAGTATTATAGTAGTTACATTCTTGTACATAGGAGCAGTATTATAGTAGTTATATTATTGTACATAGGGGCAGTATTATAGTAGTTATATTCTTGTACATAGGAGCAGTATTATAGTAGTTATATTCTTGTACATAGGGGGCAGTATTATAGTAGTAATATTCTTGTACATAGTGGCAATATTATAGTAGTTATATTCTTGTACATAGGGGCAGTATTATAGTAGTTATAGTCTTGTACATAGTGGCAGTATTATAGTAGTTATATTCTTGTACATAGAGGCAGTATTATAGTAGTTATATTCTTGTACATAGGGGCAGTATTACAGTAGTTATAGTCTTGTACATAGGGGCAGTATTATAGTAGTTATATTCTTGTACATAGGGGCAGAATTATAGTAGTTATATTCTTGTACATAGGGGCAGTATTATAGTAGTTATATTCTTGTACATAGGGAGCAGTATTATAGTAGTTATATTCTTGTACATAGGAGCAGTATTATAGTAGTTATATTCTTGTACATAGTGGCAGTATTATAGTAGTTATATTCTTGTACATAGAGGCAGTATTATAGTAGTTATATTCTTGTACATAGTGGCAATATTATAGCAGTTATAGTCTTGTACATAGGGGCAGTATTATAGTAGTTATAGTCTTGTACATAGTGGCAATATTATAGTAGTTATATTCTTGTACATAGGGGCAGTATTATAGTAGTTATAGTCTTGTACATAGTGGCAATATTATAGCAGTTATAGTCTTGTACATAGGGGCAGTATTATAGTAGTTATAGTCTTGTACATAGTGACAATATTATAGTAGTTATATTCTTGTACATAGGGGCAGTATTATAGTAGTTATAGTCTTGTACATAGTGGCAATATTATAGTAGTTATATTCTTGTACATAGAGGCAGTATTATAGTAGTTATATTCTTGTACATAGGGGGCAGTATTATAGTAGTTATATTCATGTACATAGGGGGCAGTAGTATAGTAGTTATATTCTTGTAGATAGGGGCAGTATTATAGTAGTTACATTCTTGTACATAGGAGCAGTATTATAGTAGTTACATTCTTGTACATAGGAGCAGTATTATAGTAGTTATATTATTGTACATAGGGGCAGTATTATAGTAGTTATATTCTTGTACATAGGAGCAGTATTATAGTAGTTATATTCTTGTACATAGGGGGCAGTATTATAGTAGTAATATTCTTGTACATAGTGGCAATATTATAGTAGTTATATTCTTGTACATAGGGGGCAGTATTATAGTAGTAATATTCTTGTACATAGTGGCAATATTATAGTAGTTATAGTCTTGTACATAGTGGCAGTATTATAGTAGTTATATTCTTGTACATAGAGGCAGTATTATAGTAGTTATATTCTTGTACATAGGGGCAGTATTACAGTAGTTATAGTCTTGTACATAGGGGCAGTATTATAGTAGTTATATTCTTGTACATAGGGGCAGAATTATAGTAGTTATATTCTTGTACATAGGGGCAGTATTATAGTAGTTATATTCTTGTACATAGGGAGCAGTATTATAGTAGTTATATTCTTGTACATAGGAGCAGTATTATAGTAGTTATATTCTTGTACATAGTGGCAGTATTATAGTAGTTATATTCGTGTACATAGAGGCAGTATTATAGTAGTTATATTCTTGAACATAGGGGCAGTATTATAGTAGTAATATTCTTGTACATAGGAGCAGTATTATAGTAGTTATATTCTTGTACATAGGGGCAGTATTATAGTAGTTATATTCTTGTATATAGGAGCAGTATTATAGTAGTTATATTCTTGTACATAGGGGGCAGTATTATAGCAGTTATATTCTTGTACATAGGGGGCAGTATTATAGTAGTTATGTTCTTGTACATAGGAGCAGTATTATAGTAGTAATATTCTTGTACATAGGAGCAGTATTATAGTAGTTATATTCTTGTACATAGGGGCAGTATTATAGTAGTTATATTCTTGTACATAGGGGCAGTATTATAGTAGTTATATTCTTGTACATAGGAGCAGTATTATAGTAGTTATATTCTTGTACATAGGGGGCAGTATTATAGTAGTTATATTCTTGTACATAGAGGCAGTATTATAGTAGTTATATTCTTGAACATAGGGGCAGTATTACAGTAGTTATAGTCTTGTACATAGGGAGCAGTATTATTGTAGTTATATTCTTGTACATAGGGAGCAGTATTATAGTAGTTATATTCTTGTACATAGGAGGCAGTATTATAGTAGTAATATTATTGTACATAGGAGCAGTATTATAGTAGTTATATTCTTGTACATAGGGGCAGTATTATAGTAGTTATATTCTTGTATATAGGAGCAGTATTATAGTAGTTATATTCTTGTACATAGGGGGCAGTATTATAGCAGTTATATTCTTGTACATAGGGGGCAGTATTATAGTAGTTATGTTCTTGTACATAGGAGCAGTATTATAGTAGTAATATTCTTGTACATAGGAGCAGTATTATAGTAGTTATATTCTTGTACATAGGGGCAGTATTATAGTAGTTATATTCTTGTACATAGGGGCAGTATTATAGTAGTTATATTCTTGTACATAGGAGCAGTATTATAGTAGTTATATTCTTGTACATAGGGGCAGTATTATAGTAGTTATATTCTTGTACATAGGGGGCAGTATTATAGCAGTTATATTCTTGTACATAGGGGGCAGTATTATAGTAGTTATGTTCTTGTACATAGGAGCAGTATTATAGTAGTAATATTCTTGTACATAGGAGCAGTATTATAGTAGTTATATTCTTGTACATAGGGGCAGTATTATAGTAGTTATATTCTTGTACATAGGGGCAGTATTATAGTAGTTATATTTTTGTACATAGAAGCAGTATTATAGTAGTTATATTCTTGTACATAGGGGCAGTATTATAGTAGTTATATTCTTGTACATAGGGGCAGTATTATAGTAGTTATATTCTTGTACATAGGGGCAGTATTATAGTAGTTATATTCTTGTACATAGGGGCAGTATTATAGTAGTTATATTCTTGTACATAGGGGCAGTATTATAGTAGTTATATTCTTGTAGACATAGGGCAGTATTGTCAGGTGTAGTGAGAAGTGAAGTTACAGGACAGATGAGAGGTGTAGTGACTCCTGCACTATTCCAGGTACAATAACCGGTTTTCTATAGAGACGCTGATGCAGAAGGAAATTTTTGTACCAAAATAGTTTCTGCTTCTCGTGCAGTTTTCCATTTTTTTTTATAGTCTCCTGAATAAAAACAAAGGGTTATTGATCTGGCGGTACGCAGGAGGTCAGGAGGCCTCTAACCTCGCGGGCCTCGCTCTGTGCATTATATTCCTTCTGTAAGAGTCACATCTACAGAACCTATTAGCACGACACTGTCCTTGCAACCGCTGCAAACATTCCTTTCCGGTGCGTCACTCACAACCTTTCTTCCATAGAAATTTTACATGGTGATGATGTTTCTCACAGCTGAGGGTTTGTTACAGTGTACATAGTCTTAGCAAAGAACTGTAAACTAATGAGCAGAGGCAGACGTAGGTTTTCCTGCATCCGGGGGAAGAATTCAGTTTGGTGCCATCCCCCCACCCACACTCAGGTCGTCATGTGACCGCTCATGCATTTTGCACACATATCCAGGGTTTGATGCAAATTTTTAACAACAGGTTCCCCGTTTGTGTTTGAAAACTACACCCATTTTAAAAGCCACACCTATATTAAAGCCACACCCATTTTGATAGCCACACCCCTTTTCATTCACTTTTCTAGACTAACTTAAAGTAAAGGCGCCCTTCCCTTCTTACCTCCCCTGCATAGTTGTACAGGTGCAGTTTCATTGCCTCCTGTCCGGTCCACACTGTTTCAGTCAATATGTCAGTCACTTCTTTGCTTGACGAACTCCATCAAAGAGTTTTTCTACAAGTTTTGAAAATTAGTACTAAAGGAACGCAGCTCAAATTGGAAAGGAAGACCTCCTATTAATTTTCACTCTCTGCTGCACCTAATATCTGGTCTCAGCTGCCACAGGTCATATATGCGTGAAGCATCACCACACTATGACCAGACCACATATTACCACCACATAGTGACTGAAAAATACCACATACAAAAAAGAGATGCCACAACACCATGACCAGACCACATATTACCATCACATAGTCACTGAAAATTACCACATACAAGGAAGAGATACCATAACACCTTGACCAGACCCCATATTACCACCCCATAGTGACTGAATAATACCACATACAAGGAAGAAATACTGCCACACCATGACCAGACCACATAGTGACTGAATAGTACCATATGCAAAGGAAAAGTACCACCACGCCTTGACCAGACCACATATCATTACCACATAGTGACTGAATACTACAATACTGAATACTGATAATGAAAACCAAAGTACTAATAGCGTTGACAGCACCAATAAGTGCCATTATACACAGGAGCTGTTTATATTGTGTCAGTGTACAGGTAATCATCGATAAAACTATACAATGTAACTCTGCATAAGGTGTCAGTGTACAGGTCATACAGTGATTAGACAACCACATTAGATAATTTTAGAAGTACAAAAGGCAAAAATCAAAATGAATTAACTCCTAAAAACTTTAATTTTTATTAAACGTATTAAAAAAGCAATAATATTGTCCCCTAATTAGACCCTATGGTAATTAAATCCCACACTTCCTACCATAAACCAATAATCTATGTTCCTCATTCTGGTCCTCATATAATAATTCTGTCATCCACCCTGGCCCCTTCCAATAATAATGCCCGTCTTCCCCCTCATCCTGGGTACCTTCATATAATAATGGGTGCCTTCCCTTCCTCTTGGGCCCATTCCAGCCTGTCTTCCCCTCGTCTCTGCCCCCTTGGGCCTCTTCCTATAATAATGCTTGCTTTTCCTTTTGTCCTGGGCCCATTCATATAATAATGCCTGCCTTTCCCCTTGTCCTGGGCCCATTCCTATAATAATGCCTGCCTTTCCTCTTGTCCTGGGCCCATTCCTATAATAATGCCTGCCTTTCCCTTTGTCCTGGGCCCATTCCTATAATAATGCCTGCCTTTCCCTTTGTCCTGGGCCCATTCCTATAATAATGCCTGCCTTTCCCTTTGTCCTGGGCCCATTCCTATAATAATGCCTGCCTTTCCCCTTGTCCTGGGCCCCTTCCTATAATAATGCCTGCCTTTGCCCTCGTCCTGGGCCCCCTTCCTATAATAATATCTGCCTTTCCCCTTGTCCTGGGCCCCTTCCTATAATAATGCCTGCTTTTCCCCTTGTCCTGGGCCCCTTCCTATAATAATGTCTGCCTTTCCTCTTGTCCTGGGCCCATTACTATAATAATGCTTGCCTTTCCCCTTGTCCTGGGCCCCTTCCTATAATAATGCTTGCCTTTCTCCTTGTCCTGGGACCCTTGCTATAATAATGCCTGCCTTTCCCCTTGTCCTGGGCCCCTTCCTATAATAATGCCTGCCTTTCCCCTTGTCCTGGGCCCCTTCCTATAATTATGCTTGCCTTTCCCCTTGTACTGGGCCCCTTCCTATAGTAATGCCTGCATTTCCCCTCATCCTGGGCCCCTTCCTATAATTATGCTTGTCTTTACCCTTGTCCTGGGCCCCTTCCTATAATAATGCCTGCCTTTCCCCTTGTCCTAGGCCCATTCCTATAATAATGCCTGCCTTTTCCCTTGTCCTGTGCCCATTCCTATAATAATGCCTGCCTTTCCCCTTCTCCTCGGCCCATTCCTATAATAATGCCTGTCTTCCCCTCGTCTCTGCCCCCTTAGTATAATAATGAATGCCTTTCCCCTCGTACTGGGCCCCTTCCTATAATTATGCTTGCCTTTCCCCTTGTCTTGGGCCCCTTCCTATAATTATGCTTGCCTTTCTCGTTGTTCTGGGCCCATTCCTATAACAATGTCTGCCTTTCCCTTTGTCCTGGGTCCCTTCCTATAATAATGTCTGCCTTTCCTCTTGTCCTGGGCTCCTTCCTATTATAATGTCTGCCTTTCCCCTTGTCCTGGGCCCCTTCCTACAATAATTCCTGCCTTCCCCTTCCTATAATGAATCCCCCCCATTCAGGGCCCTTTTCTATAATAATATTGTGGCCCCATCCTGGGACCCTTCCTATAATGTCCTGGCCCCAGTGTTTCATGGAGCCGTAGGTCACTTTTCAATACAAGTCTATGAGAGCCTTCTTCTGTTTCTCATACACTTGCATTGAGAGCTTGTGACATAACTTTTGACTCCTGGAAGCCACAAGTTGTTGTTACAAGATGGCACTTGAGTGGCACTAAAAAAAAAAAAAAGGGGAATACGGCGGCAGGTGAGTATGAGGCAAGGTTCAGGGACCTTAGATTAGAAGCTCAGGCATCACTCCAGTGCTAAACTCCCAAAAAATAAACAGTGGAGTGGTGCTCTAACAGGAAGCCTCGTAATATATTAGATAGGTGGTGTATTAGATTATATTGTGAGGCTTCGGAGAGCTGCTTTAGACACACAGGGGCCATCCTGCTCACCTCCTTTCTGTGGGAAGCCTCAGAGCCTGTAAAATGGCCGACAGCACCAAAAAGCCCTTTATATTAACCTTGTAAGGCCGCCTCTCCTCACCCTGTCCTCCTATCCCATATGGTTTTGATTCTGTTTGCTCCTCCCCCCACACGCTAACATGTTCTTTTCTGATTGGTGGAAATCCTATGAGATTCATAAACTGCCAGCCAATAGAAAATAACTTAGCAACCATGCACTGTAGCCTGTGTGCGCTGCTGCTAGTGGACAGGAGGTAGCAGATGAGCCAGTGTCTCCCTCCCCTCTCCCTCTAGAGACCCCTCATTTTCTTTTGCTCCCTCTCAGCCAGGCGCCGCTCTCCAAAGACATTTACATGGACTCTGGAGACTCACTTTATCTTATAGTGCCCCTCCATGCCGCGAACTGAAGCTGCCAATTTTTCGGCACGGCCGCTATGCCCATGCTCTGCTCCTTGCTGTGCAAAGTGTAAAGATATAGAGTGTGCGCGGTTACCTAACATTAACAGCGCACCGCTTTTTGTACCAGATTAGGGCTCTGGTTCTTACCCGTTTGGGGAGCTAGCTGCTATTATAACAGGCGGTTCCACTGAACCAAAGGGAAATGACTGAATCCCACCCCTGACACCATCCCCTGCTTAAAAGCTAGTTGTCCCGTGACCTTAAGTATGAAAATCAAATATGAGTGGAGCGGCCATGTGATGACTGCTGTATCCAGCGAGCAGAGCTAAATCCTGACAGTGAGTATATTACATACTTTTAAGATTGGGAATGCTACAGAGATTAATTTTATAATTAAAGGGCTTGTCCATGTTTGTGATGAAAGTCTGCAGTCACTCTAGATGACTGCAGACTTCTGAATTCTCACAGTGTGTGCACTGCGCACTGTCAGGATTCTCCCATACCGGCAGCAAGAGTGGACGGTTATGTGAGCACAAGAATGTGATTTGCATACTTCTGGCCACACATCGACTTGACGTGTCCGACGTTGCTCAATTCACTTGTATTAAGAGAGGCTACACATGTCTAGTCAGCAAATCACTTGCAATTTCACAAACTCCCACTCTCACAGCTCAGCCAGCACCAGAAAATCCTCACAGTGTGCAGCTGGGAGAATTCAGAAGTCTGAAGTCAAACAGAGCGACTACAGACTTTCATCACCAACTTGGACAACCCCTTTAATCCTGCTAACATAAATAAAAACCATAGTAACCCTTAACTTGGCAGAAAGTCCAACAATTTATTACCATGGCCATGTATCATGTAATCTTACAAAAATGGATCGTTACATGTGAAAATGTTTAGAACCAATAATGGCACAAAAATGTATCACCAGAACCCCCATCAGTGCAGAAATGCATCACAATCTCACCAGCAATACAAAAATACATCACTAGAACTTCCATCATTACAGAAACACAGCATCACAACCCTCATCAGTACAGAAATACATAACCTGAACCACCATCAGTACATGAATACATCACCAGAACCACCATTTGTTCAGAAATACATCATCAGAACCACCATTAGTACAGAAACATAATATCAGAATCACCATCAGTATATAAATAAATCACCAGAACCACCATCAGTACATGAATACATCACCAGAACCACCATTAGATCAGAAATACATCATCAGAACCACCATTAGTACAGAAACATATTACCAGAATCACTATCAGTATATAAATAAATCACCAGAACCACTATCAGTACATGAATACATCATCAGAACAACCATCAGTACATGAGTATATCACTTCAACATCAGTATATGGTACATCAATTGCAATGTCAGGTCAGCCTCAAATACATTTGCATTGCATGAACCTACCCATAGAACTCCCAGTATGTCCTTAAAGTGAACCTGCCAGGTGCAATATGCACCCAGAACCACGAGCAGTTCTGGGTGCATATTGCTAATCTTTGCCTAACAGTCCCTGTATACACTAGCATAGATAAAGGGATCTTTAGAAAAAGTATATATAAAGATCTTTTATCATATGCTAATGAGGCCAGGGACTAGTTGTGAGAGCATTAGTTCCCTTAGCTAGTTGGCCCCCTTAGCATGTTAGCCCCTATGGGTATGCTAATATGCTAATGAATGCGCAGCGTCAGAGGTATGGTCGATCTCACCGCACTCTGCTTCCACCGCACCAGATGCTGTATTTCGGCTCAGTGCACATGATCATGTGCACTATGAAGCCAGATGTATATGTCCCGGCTTTAAACTGGTGTAGTGTGCATGACCGGAAGTCCAGGGACGTTCTGAGCCGAAAACTCGCAGTGTCACCAGAGGTAGGAGCGACCATGCCTCTGACGCTGCGCATTCATTAGCATGTTAGCATGCCCCTGTAGGCGTGCTTACATGCTAAGTTGGCCGACTAGCCAAGGGATACTTGTTCTAAAGATCTCTTTATCTGTGCTAGTGTATACAGGGATGGTTAGTCAGGGATTAGCAATATACACCCAGAAGTGCTCATGGTTCTGGGTTCATATCGCACCTGACAGATTCCATTTATCAATGATAGTATTGCTGAAAATTAGTCCGTATCACAAATAACCATTTACATTCAGGTACCTAATAATTACAACTTCTCTGATCAGAGTCACTCCCTTTCTTTTCTTTTTCATCTTGTCCTGACGCCATGATGACTTTTCAAAACCACAGCTGGTCTCTGCAGACTTCCATCTTCTCCTGTTTTCTGCAGCACATCCCAACATGATGCTCTTAAAATAGTAGGAGGATTATAATCTCTCTGAATTAAAATATCTGCCCTACGCTGTGTTCCTGAATAGAAATTTGCCCCTCACTGTGTTCCCTGCACAAAATATGATCCCAAACTGTCCCTCTTATGGTACATGCCCTCCACACTGCCCTCTCCTTTCAATACCAGGTCCCCTGTTAACACTGTTCCCCTATGCTGCCCAGTCCTTATATTATGACCTCTCATCACACTCCCCGTCCTCGGCATACTGTCCCCACCTACATAAAGACCCAATTTCAGACCTTTAATATACTGACCCTAACCCGGAGCCAGCACTGTATACAGAATCGAGACAAGAACCCCCATATACAGACTCTGTATGAGATCTACCAATATAAAGACCCCAGACCAGACCCCACCTCTGTATACAGGCTCTAGACCAGACTCTTCTACTGTATACAGGTTCTAGATCAGACCCCTCCCCTGTATACAGAATTGAGACAAGAAGCCCCATATACAGACTCTGTATGAGATCTACCAATATAAAGACCCCCAGACCAGACCCCACCTCTGTATACAGGCTCTAGACCAGACTCTTCTACTGTATACAGGTTCTAGATCAGACCCCTCCCCTGTATACAGAATTGAGACAAGAAGCCCCATATACAGACTCTGTATGAGATCTACCAATATAAAGACCCAAGCCAGACCCCTCCCCTGTATACAGGCTCTAGACCAGACCCCTCCTCTCTATACAGGCTCTACACCAGACCCCTCCCCTGTACAGAGGCTCTAGACCAGACCCCTCCACTGTATACAGGCTCTAGACCGGACCCCTCCCCTGTATATAGGCTCTAGACCAGACCCCTCCACTGTAAACAGGCTCCAGACCAGACCCCTCCTCTGTATACAGGCTCCAGATCAGCCCCCTCACCTGTATGTAAGTGTGACGCCCTGGGCAAGCCAGGGGTCACAGGTCACAACACCACACGCACCCCACATTCCCTGCAGGTACACCAGCTAACCTACAAATCCTTGTTGCCTTCCTCCAGGGGCTGGTGTCCACACCAGGGGGTGGGCCAGGCGGTTGGTGTCCGCCCACCAAGGAGTTCACAGCCCTGGAGGCGGGAGGAACCAGGCAGATAGAGTTTGGAGGAGGAAGTGAAAGGAGTAACAACAGAGTGTAGCTCAGGAGGGAGCTAGAGTGAAGTGAAACATCAGTGGAAGTGACAGAAAGTCTGAAGTTGGTCTGTGGCTGTGTGCCCAGACGGAGTCAGCAAGGTCAGCAGACGGCGGTGAAGGTCTGCAGTGGGACTGTCTGGAGGTTGCTGGAAGGACCACGGAGGCTGTGTGCCCGGGGGCCTGGAGCAGTATACAAAGGGCAGTCAGCACCAGGGCAGGGGCCTTTCGGATCCCGGCAAGGCTTGGAGTCGCCGTAAATTGCCAAATCCGTTAGTGAAGGGGACGACTGTCTCCCAACAAGCAAGTCCTGATTGACGGCAAAGGTCCAACCACAACGGGGAAACACCGCCACCGCCAAGGCACCAGTTTCCCAGGGCCGGCGCCTGCGGGCAAAGTGTGGAGCTCCTCCGGCCCAGATTGTAGTCGGGGAGCGGGTAACCGGTGGGAATCCATCGCTACCAAACAGACATTTCAAAGGTGCAGGGAAGAGACCGTCACCGCTAACTGCAGGGAACCGCAGCACCGTGAACCGTCCGAGGGACCCGTCCAACCAGCCGTTTGTTTACCGAGAACTGTGTCGTGTTTACTGGCTGAGTGAGTACCTCAGTGCCGCAAGGCACAGCGCTGCCCCTGCGCCCCTGCACCTCACTGGGCCCCGGGATCACCAACCTCTACCCACGGAGGGACAACACAACAACTGGCTGCTCCGCCTCACCATCCCCGGGACCCCCATATAGAGCAGCGGTGGTGTACACTCAATCACCACAACCGTGGGTGGCGTCACGGACAATAGACTTTATTTCCCCACAACACCAACCCCTTTTCACTCACGGGCGAGGAGTGCCGCTCGAGAACCCCCGGGATCCAGCCTACAGCTCGAGCCACCACTGAGCAGCAGCGGCCGGACCCGAGCAGTGGGGGTGAGCGTAGTGTGCTGACACCCTCCTCCCCGCCCGCGACAACTTGGCGTCACGAACAGGATCCTACCGCTCTGCCGTTGGATAGAGGTGCGCCTTGTGACCGCCGGAGGTATCCGGCTGAAAATTTCCAGAAGTCGCCATCTTTGGCGCGAAAAGTTCCCGCTCGAGCGTCTTCTCGAGCAGCAGAGGCGCGAAGGCCAGGACTCCGCCCCGAGAGGGGAGTGGCCAGAAAGAAGCTAAGGGGGACGTGATGGCGGCTGGATGTGTGTAGCGCGCGGCTGTACGAGCCAAGACGCTGGGACCCTGTGATTTGCCGAGCCTTAAGAGATGTCTGTTCCGCCCAGCTACGAGGAGGCTACTGAGCCGGTGCCCGGAACAGCGGCATGGCTGAGGGCCCGAACGGCAGCGATCTGCCGACACTACAGGGGCCAGATCTGCAGGCTGATGGAGCAGTGGACCGCGGAGGTGGAAGATATAGCTGCGGTTGCACGTGTATATGGAATGGAGGCTATGATGGAGGAGCTGGTGAGTGACCCACGCCCCTGTGTCCCCGAGGGACCGGCCGCTGCGGCTGAGGGACCCGGTCTGCCCCTGGTTCCCACGCCGCCTCCGTCCTCCTTACCCGTGCACCGTACTGTGCCTGGCCCATCGGGCGTACACCCCTCCGTGACTGCGGCCCAGAGAGTAGCCAGCCTAGAAGCTACGGCAGTTGGTAGCCACCCGTCTGGTGCAGAGGCTGTTGATGGTGACTCCGGGCCTGACACCGAGCCCATGTCGGAAGAGGATGGGTCCACCGAAGCAGAAGAATCGGAGTAGGGCAGCGGAGCACCGTTGTCCAGTCCCCGTTGGGACCACCACAGTTTGTTTGTTTAAAAGTTTGAAAGATGATGAAAAATGATGATACCGTGAAAGTCACCAGATTATCTTTGTGATTTGCAACCGGCCGGAGCCGGCACCGTTGTCCCCGTGGGGACCGTTTGAAAAGTTTTTGCATGGGAACTATCCATGGACAAGCCCGTGAACTTGCAGGGCACCCACAAACGTTAAGTGGCTTGTAAATATGTTGTTTCCCGTTACCGTTTCCGCAATGCCGCCTCCGGAGAGGCAGGTTGGAGGGAGGGCCCTCAGCAGAGCAGGCTGGGGCCCAGCCACCAAAGGAACCGGTGGCTACCCTCTGGAGGGGAAGGACAGATCCCGCTCGGGTACCGTGTGCTGGACTGTGGGTCAAGGGGTGCTGCCTGGGTTTTAGGGGCAGCATCAGGGCCAGGTTGCTTGGGTGGGAGAGAGCGGAAACCGTAACCGTAAACCGTTATGCAACGTTAAAGAAATGTGCCTCCCGTTTTGGGAAGAGTTATTATTAAAAATGTATTTTACCGTTTACCATGTTATACCCTTTTATGCTTACAGAAAAGAAAAAGGAAAATAAAACCGGTGTTGGACGGGCAGCACGAGGACGGTCTGCGTTTTGCTAAGGGGGAATGTGACGCCCTGGGCAAGCCAGGGGTCACAGGTCACAACACCACACACACCCCACATTCCCTGCAGGTACACCAGCTAACCTACAAATCCTTGTTGCCTTCCTCCAGGGGCTGGTGTCCACACCTGGGGGTGGAGCCAGGCGGTTGGTGTCCGCCCACCAAGGAGTTCACAGCCCTGGAGGCAGGAAGAACCAGGCAGATAGAGTTTGGAGGAGGAAGTGGAAGGAGAAGATTAGCCCAGGCAGGGCTAGAGTGCAGTTCAGTTTAGGAGGAGGAAGTGAAAGGAGTAACAACAGAGTGTAGCTCAGGAGGGAGCTAGAGTGAAGTGAAACAACAGTGGAAGTGACAGAAAGCCTGAAGTTGGTCTGTGGCTGTGTGCCCAGACGGAGTCAGCAAGGTCAGCAGACGGCGGTGAAGGTCTGCAGTGGGACTGTCTGGAGGTTGCTGGAAGGACCACGGAGGCTGTGTGCCCGGGGGTCTGGAGCAGTATACAAATGGCAGTCAGCACCAGGGCAGGGGCCTTTCGGATCCCGGCAAGGCTTGGAGTCGCCGTAAATTGCCAAATCCGTTAGTGAAGGGGACGACTGTCTCCCAACAAGCAAGTCCTGATTGACGGCAAAGGTCCAACCACAACGGGGAAACACCGCCACCGCCAAGGCACCAGTTTCCCAGGGCCGGCGCCTGCGGGCAAAGTGTGGAGCTCCTCCGGCCCAGATTGTAGTCGGGGAGCGGGTAACCGGTGGGAATCCATCGCTACCAAACAGACATTTCAAAGGTGCAGGGAAGAGACCGTCACCGCTAACTGCAGGGAACCGCAGCACCGTGAACCGTCCGAGGGACCCGTCCAACCAGCCGTTTGTTTACCGAGAACTGTGTCGTGTTTACTGGCTGAGTGAGTACCTCAGTGCCGCAAGGCACAGCGCCCCTGCACCTCCACAGGCCCCATAACCCGCCTGTCCACCATCTCAACCCCATCACTGGGCCCCGGGACCACCAATCCCCTACCCACGGAGGGACAACACAACAACTGGCTGCTCCGCCTCACCATCCCCGGGACCCCCATATAGAGCAGCGGTGGTGTACACTCAATCACCACAACCGTGGGTGGCGTCACGGACAATAGACTTTATTTCCCCACAACACCAACCCCTTTTCACTCACGGGCGAGGAGTGCCGCTCGAGAACCCCCGGGATCCGGCCTACAGCTCGAGCCACCACTGAGCAGCAGCGGCCGGACCCGAGCAGTGGGGGTGAGCGTAGTGTGCCGACACCCTCCTCCCCGCCCGCGACATAAGCTCTAGACCAGACGCCTCTCCTGTATACAGGCTCCAGACCAGACCCCTCTCCTGTATACAGGCTCTAGACCAGACCCCTCCCCTGTATACAGGCTCCAGACCAGACCCCTCCCCTGTATACAGGCTCTAGACTAGACCCCTCCCCTGTATACAGGCTCTAGACCTGACCCCTCCCCTGTATACAGGCTCTAGACCATACCCCTCCCCTGTATACAGGCTCCAGACCAGACCCCTCCCCTGTATACAGGCTCTAGACCAGACCCCTCTCCTGTATACAGGCTCTAGACGAGACCCCTCTCCTGTATACAGGCTCTAGACAAGACCACTCTCCTGTATACAGGCTCTAGACCAGACCCCTCTCCTGTATACAGACTCCAGACCAGACTCCTCCCCTGTATACAGGCTCCAGACCAGACCCCTCCCCTGTATACAGGCTCTAGACCAGACCCCTTTCCTGTATACAGGCTCCAGACCAGACCCCTCCCCTGTATACAGGCTCTAGACCAGACCCCTCCCCTGTATACAGGCTCTAGACCTGACCCCTCCCCTGTATACAGGCTCTAGACCAGACCCCTCTCCTGTATACAGGCTCTAGACAAGACCACTCTCCTGTATACAGGCTCTAGACCAGACCCCTCTCCTGTATACAGACTCCAGACCAGACCCCTCCCCTGTATACAGGCTCTAGACCAGACCCCTCCCCTGTATACAGGCTCCAGACCAGACCCCTCTCCTGTATACAGACTCCAGACCAGACCCCTCCCCTGTATACAGGCTCTAGACCAGACCCCTCTCCTGTATACAGACTCCAGACCAGACCCCTCCCCTGTATACAGGCTCTAGACCAGACCCCTCTCCTGTATACAGACTCCAGACCAGACCCCTCCCCTGTATACAAGCTCTAGACCAGACCCCTCTCCTGTATACAGGCTCTAGACCAGACCCCTCTCCTGTATACAGGCTCTAGACAAGACCACTCTCCTGTATACAGGCTCTAGACAAGACCAGACTCCTCCCATGTATACAGACTCCAGACCAGACTCCTCCCATGTATACAGACTCCAGACCAGACCCCTCCGCTGTATACAGGCTCTAGACCAGACCCCTCCCCTGTATACAGGCTCTAGACCAGACCCCTCCCCTGTATACAGGCTCCAGACCAGACCCCTCTCCTGTATACAGACTCCAGACCAGACCCCTCCCCTGTATACAGGCTCTAGACCAGACCCCTCTCCTGTATACAGACTCCAGACCAGACCCCTCCCCTGTATACAGGCTCTAGACCAGACCCCTCCCCTGTATACAGGCTCTAGACCAGACCCCTCCCCTGTATACAGGCTCCAGACCAGACCCCTCTCCTGTATACAGACTCCAGACCAGACCCCTCTCCTGTATACAGGCTCTAGACCAGACCCCTCTCCTGTATACGGACTCCAGACCAGACCCCTCCCCTGTATACAGGCTCTAGACCAGACCCCTCTCCTGTATACAGGCTCTAGACCAGACCCCTCTCCTGTATACAGGCTCTAGACCAGACCCCTCTCCTGTATACAGACTCCAGACCAGACTCCTCCCATGTATACAGACTCCAGACCAGACCCCTCCGCTACTTTTATACATATATATATATATATATATATATATATATATATAAAATAATAATAATAATAATAATAATTTTATTCATTTATATAGCGCTATTAATTCCATAGCACTTTACATACATTGGCAACACTGTCCCCATTGGGGCTCACAATCTATAGTCCCTAACTGTATGTCTTTGGAGTGTGGGAGGAAACCGGAGACCCCGGAGGAAACCCACGCAAACACGGGGAGAACATACAAGCTCCTTGCAGATGGTGTCCTTGGTGGGATTAGAACCCAGGACCTCAGCGCTGCAAGACTGCAGTGCTAACCACTGAGCCACCATAAGACTGCAGTGCTAACCACTGAGCCACCACAAGACTGCAGTGCTAACCACTGAGCCACCACAAGACTGCAGTGCTAACCACTGAGCCACCACAAGACTGAAGTGCTAACCACTGAGCCACCGTGCCACCCATGTATATATATATATATATATATATATATATATATATATATATATATATATAAAAAGACAATAGGGAGGAGTGAGTATAACTGAGTACCTGGAGCACACAGATAATTGTCACCTTTTTCCGGGAGTTTCCCCACACGTCCCAGAGATTACAGTGCACATTTCAGGTCATACATTTTTGTTGCATTTCTTCATGAGGTTGTTATAAAGTTTTTCATTGCAAAAAAAAAATATGTAAAAAGTTGCAGTAAAAACTGTGCATGTGAACATGTCCTTAGCTGTTGTGCTCTATACAGGAGTCACAAAGTAATGAGATAATCAGGAAACAACATGGAGGCAGCAGAAGCCGCGGACGAGCGCCAGCGATCGCTTCACATCGACTTATCATAATGAATGGTGAGGAGCAGCATATACGGGGTTAACCTCATCATCACATATACAGAGCGGGGAGATTTATCATAGAGGAAATAGAAGCATCAGATCATTCATATTCACAAACTGTTTGTTTGTTCCTTTTTGCTTAATGGACGGCTGTAATACTGTGCTCAGCGAATGATCTCCTGATTAGATGCCGAGAAGATAAATAAAAGAACAAACGCGTCGGGTCCTCTCCCAGCACCCCGCCATTTGTCATCGTCTCCGCTCCCCACACCGGGGGCGCACTTATTAATTGTAACAGAACGGCTGATCTGCTGGTAAATACACAAGACACTTAAGACTCCTCTGACGGATCAGATCTGCCGGATGGATCCATCTTCTCGTAACTCCGCACATAGATCATTCATTACAAGCTCGAAAGAGTCATCCTGATTATTAACCACCCGGAGACTGGAGACAAGTGATCACGAGACGCCGCCTTACCGGAAAGCCCAGGAACCGAGAGAGAAGATACATTGTAACGACATAAGATGCTATCATTGTACCTATACAAATATGTATTATAGCAGTTATATTCTTGTACATAGGGGGCAGTATTATAGTAGTTATATTCTTGTACATAGAGGCAGTATTATAGTAGTTATATTATTGTACATAGGGGCAGTATTATAGTAGTTATATTCTTGTAAATAGGGGCAGTATTATAGTAGTTATATTCTTGTACATAGGAGCAGTATTATAGTAGTTATATTCTTGTACATAGGGGCAGTATTATAGTACTTATATTCTTGTACATAGGGGCAGTATTATAGTAGTTATATTCTTTTACATAGGGGCAGTATTATAGTAGATATATTCTAGTACATAGGGGCAGTATTATAGCAGTTATATTCTTTTACATAGGGGCAGTATTATAGTAGTTATATTCTTGTACATAGGGGCAGTATTATAGTAGTTATATTCTTTTACATAGGGGCAGTATTATAGTAGATATATTCTTGTACATAGGGGCAGTATTATAGTAGTTATATTCTTGTACATAGGGGCAGTATTATAGTGGTTATATTCTTTTACATAGGGGCAGTATTATAGCAGTTATATTCTTTTATACAGGGGCAGTATTATAGCAGTTATATTCTTTTACACAGGGGCAGTATAGTTGTAGAGGACATTATCACACGATTGCACTGACAGTCTATATCTGATAATATTCGTTTGTCATTTCCCGATCTCTGAGAACAGAATTTTGCTTTACCAGTGAGATTCGTTGTGTCTGTATCCTATCGTTCATGTTCTGGGCGCAGTACATGGATGCCGCCTGCATGTGGCGCTCTGGTTATTACATACACTGGGAGGATCAGTTTCGCTCATCTTAAAATAACAGATTAAAAGATTGAATTCAAATGACTATCATGAAAAATGTATTTTATGATTGTGCCAGGATGATTATACACAGTCAATTATTTACTGTTCTGTAATTGGCGCAGCATTGAGACGTTATTATTGTTCATAATGAACGGATGAAAGGATCATTAAATTAACAATTCACCTACACGGAGCTAGGACAAAGAAAGAAAAACAGGAAATTATAATATTTTCTTAGTGACATCACTGAAAACACCTCCTATCCATCACCAGAGATCAGCGGTGACATCACTGAGAACATCTCCTATCCATCACCAGAGATCAGCAGTGACATCACTGAGAACACCTCCTATCCATCACCAGAGATCAGCAGTGACATCACTGAGAACACCTCCTATCCATCACCAGAGATCAGTGGTGACATCACTGAGAACACCTCCTATCCATCACCAAAGATCAGCAGTGACATCACTGAGAACACCTCCTATCCATCACCAAAGATCAGCAGTGACATCACTGAGAACACCTCCTATCCATCACCAAAGATCAGCAGTGACATCACTGAGAACACCTCCTATCCATCACCAGAGATCAGCAGTGACATCACTGAGAACACCTCCTATCCATCACCAGAGATCAGCAGTGACATCACTGAGAACACCACCTATCCATCACCAGAGATCAGCGGTGACATCACTGAGGACACCTCCTATCCATCACCAGAGATCAGCGGTGACATCACTGAGAACACCGCCTATCCGTCACCAGAGATCAGCAGTGACATCACTGAGAACACCTCCTATCCATCACCAGAGATCAGCAGTGACATCACTGAGAACACCTCCTATCCATCACCAGAGATCAGGAGTGACATCACTGAGAATGCCGCCTATCCATCACCAGAGATCAGGAGTGACATCACTGAGAACACTGCCTATCCATCACCAGAGATCAGCAGTGACATCACTGAGAACACCTCCTATCCATCAGCAGAGATCAGCAGTGACATCACTGAGAACACCTCCTATCCATCACCAGAGATCAGCAGTGACATCACTGAGAACACCTCCTATCCATCACCAGAGATCAGCAGTGACATCACTGAAAACACCTCCTATCCATCACCAAAGATCAGCAGTGACATCACTGAGAACACCTCCTATCCATCACCAGAGATCAGCGGTGACATCACTGAGAACACCTCCTATCCATCACCAGAGATCAGCGGTGACATCACTGAGAACACCTCCTATCCATCACCAGAGATCAGCGGTGACATCACTGAGAACACCACCTATCCATCACCAGAGATCAGCAGTGACATCACTGAGAACACCACCTATCCATCACCAGAGATCAGCAGTGACATCACTGAGAACACCTACTATCCATCACCAGAGATCAGCGGTGACATCACTGAGAACACCTCCTATCCATCACCAGAGATCAGCAGTGACATCACTGAGAACACCTCCTATCCATCACCAGAGATCAGCAGTGACATCACTGAGAACACCTCCTATCCATCACCAGAGATCAGCAGTGACATCACTGAGAACACCGCCCATCCATCACCAGAGATCAGCGGTGACATCACTGAGAACACCGCCTATCCATCACCAGAGATCAGCGGTGACATCACTGAGAACACCGCCTATCCATCACCAGAGATCAACGGTGACATCACTGAGAACACCTCCTATCCATCACCAGAGATCAGCGGTGACATCACTGAGAACACATCCTATCCATCACCAGAGATCAGCAGTGACATCACTGAGAACACCTCCTATCCATCACCAGAGATCAGCGGTGACATCACTGAGAACACCTCCTATCCATCACCAGAGATCAGCAGTGACATCACTGAGAACACCTCCTATCCATCACCAGAGATCAGCGGTGACATCACTGAGAACACCTCCTATCCATCACCAGAGATCAGCAGTGACATCACTGAGAACACCGCCTATCCATCACCAGAGATCAGCAGTGACATCACTGAGAACACCGCCTATCCATCACCAGAGATCAGCGGTGACATCACTGAGAACACCTCCTATCAATCACCAGAGATCAGCGGTGACATCACTGAGAACACCTCCTATCCATCACCAGAGATCAGCAGTGACATCACTGAGAACACCGCCTATCCATCACCAGAGATCAGCGGTGACATCACTGAGAACACCTCCTATCCATCACTAGAGATCAGCGGTGACATCACTGAGAACACCGCCTATCCTTCACCAGAGATCAGCAGTGACATCACTGAGAACACCTCCTATCCATCACCAGAGATCAGCGGTGACATCACTGAGAACACCTCCTATCCATCACCAGAGATCAGCGGTGACATCACTGAGAACACCGCCTATCCATCACCAGAGATCAGCGGTGACATCACTGAGAACACCTCCTATCCATCACCAGAGATCAGCGGTGACATCACTGAGAACACCGCCTATCCATCACCAGAGATCAGCGGTGACATCACTGAGAACACCTCCTATCCATCACCAGAGATCAGCGGTGACATCACTGAGAACACCTCCTATCCATCACCAGAGATCAGCGGTGACATCACTGAGAACACCTCCTATCCATCACTAGAGATCAGCGGTGACATCACTGAGAACACCGCCTATCCTTCACCAGAGATCAGCAGTGACATCACTGAGAACACCTACTATCCATCACCAGAGATCAGCGGTGACATCACTGAGAACACCGCCTATCCATCACCAGAGATCAGCGGTGACATCACTGAGAACACCTCCTATCCATCACCAGAGATCAGCAGTGACATCACTGAGAACACCTCCTATCCATCACCAGAGATCAGCGGTGACATCACTGAGAACACCTCCTATCCATCACCAGAGATCAGCGGTGACATCACTGAGAACACCGCCTATCCATCACCAGAGATCAGCAGTGACATCACTGAGAACACCTCCTATCCATCACCAGAGATCAGCAGTGACATCACTGAGAACACCTCCTATCCATCACCAGAGATCAGCGGTGATATCACTGAGAACACCACCTATCCATCACCAGAGATCAGCAGTGACATCACTGAGAACACTGCCTATCCATCACCAGAGATAGGCAGTGACATCACTGAGAACACCACCTATCCATCACCAGAGATCAGCGGTGACAACACTGAGAACACCACCTATCCATCACCAGACATCAGCGGTGACATCACTGAGAACACCTCCTATCCATCACCAGAGATCAGCGGTGACATCACTGAGAACACCACCTATCCATCACCAGAGATCAGCGGTGACATCACTGAGAACACCTCCTATCCATCACCAGAGATCACCGGTGACATCACTGAGAACACCTCCTATCCATCACCAGAGATCAGCAGTGACATCACTGAGAACACCTCCTGTCCATCACCAGAGATCAGCGGTGACATCACTGAGAACACCTCCTATCCATCACCAGAGATCAGCTGTGACATCACTGAGAACACCGCCTATCCATCACCAGAGATCAGCAGTGACATCACTGAGAACACCGCCTATCCATCACCAGAGATCAGCGGTGACATCACTGAGAACACCTCCTATCCATCACCAGAGATCAGCGGTGACATCACTCAGAACACCTCCTATCCATCACCAGAGATCAGCGGTGACATCACTGAGAACACCTCCTATCCATCACTAGAGATCAGCGGTGACATCACTGAGAACACCTATCCATCACCAGAGATCAGCGGTGACATCACTGAGAACACCTCCTATCCATCACCAGAGATCAGCAGTGACATCACTGAGAACACCTCCTATCCATCACCAGAGATCAGCAGTGACATCACTGAGAACACCGCCTATCCATCACCAGAGATCAGCGGTGACATCACTGAGAACACCTCCTATCTATCACCAGAGATCAGCGGTGACATCACTGAGAACACCCCCTATCCATCACCAGAGATCAGCGGTGACATCACTGAGAACACCTCCTATCCATCACCAGAGATCAGCGGTGACATCACTGAGAACACCGCCTATCCATCACCAGAGATCAGCGGTGACATCACTGAGAACACCTCCTATCCATCACCAGAGATCAGCGGTGACATCACTGAGAACACCGCCTATCCATCACCAGAGATCAGCAGTGACATCACTGAGAACACCTCCTATCCATCACCAGAGATCAGCGGTGACATCACTGAGAACACCTCCTATCCATCACCAGAGATCAGCGGTGACATCACTGAGAACACCTCCTATCCATCACCAGAGATCAGCGGTGACATCACTGAGAACACCTCCTATCCATCACCAGAGATCAGCGGTGACATCACTGAGAACACCTCCTATCCATCACCAGAGATCAGCGGTGACATCACTGAGAACACCACCTATCCATCACCAGAGATCAGCAGTGACATCACTGAGAACACCGCCTATCCATCACCAGAGATCAGCAGTGACATCACTGAGAACACCACCTATCCATCACCAGAGATCAGCAGTGACATCACTGAGAACACAGCCTATCCTTCACCAGAGATCAGCAGTGACATCACTGAGAACACCGCCTATCCATCACCAGAGATCAGCGGTGACATCACTGAGAACACCCCCTATCCATCACCAGAGATCAGCAGTGACATCACTGAGAACATCTCCTATCCATCACCAGAGATCAGCGGTGACATCACTGAGAACACCCCCTATCCATCACCAGAGATCAGCAGTGACATCACTGAGAACACCTCCTATCCATCACCAGAGATCAGCGGTGACATCACTGAGAACACCGCCTATCCATCACCAGAGATCAGCGGTGACATCACTGAGAACACCTCCTATCCATCACCAGAGATCAGCGGTGACATCACTGAGAACACCTCCTATCCATTACCAGAGATCAGCGGTGACATCACTGAGAACACCACCTATCCATCACCAGAGATCAGCGGTGACATCACTGAGAACATCTCCTATCCATCACCAGAGATCAGCAGTGACATCACTGAGAACACCTCCTATCCATCACCAGAGATCAGCGGTGACATCACTGAGAACACCTCCTATCCATCACCAGAGATCAGCGGTGACATCACTGAGAACACCGCCTATCCATCACCAGAGATCAGCGGTGACATCACTGAGAACACCTCCTATCCATCACCAGAGATCAGCGGTGACATCACTGAGAACACCTCCTATCCATCACCAGAGATCAGCAGTGACATCACTGAGAACACCTCCTATCCATCACCAGAGATCAGCGGTGACATCACTGAGAACACCACCTATCCATCACCAGAGATCAGCGGTGACATCACTGAGAACACCTCCTATCCATCACCAGAGATCACCGGTGACATCACTGAGAACACCTCCTATCCATCACCAGAGATCAGCAGTGACATCACTGAGAACACCTCCTGTCCATCACCAGAGATCAGCGGTGACATCACTGAGAACACCTCCTATCCATCACCAGAGATCAGCTGTGACATCACTGAGAACACCGCCTATCCATCACCAGAGATCAGCAGTGACATCACTGAGAACACCGCCTATCCATCACCAGAGATCAGCGGTGACATCACTGAGAACACCTCCTATCCATCACCAGAGATCAGCGGTGACATCACTCAGAACACCTCCTATCCATCACCAGAGATCAGCGGTGACATCACTGAGAACACCTCCTATCCATCACTAGAGATCAGCGGTGACATCACTGAGAACACCTATCCATCACCAGAGATCAGCGGTGACATCACTGAGAACACCTCCTATCCATCACCAGAGATCAGCAGTGACATCACTGAGAACACCTCCTATCCATCACCAGAGATCAGCAGTGACATCACTGAGAACACCGCCTATCCATCACCAGAGATCAGCGGTGACATCACTGAGAACACCTCCTATCTATCACCAGAGATCAGCGGTGACATCACTGAGAACACCCCCTATCCATCACCAGAGATCAGCGGTGACATCACTGAGAACACCTCCTATCCATCACCAGAGATCAGCGGTGACATCACTGAGAACACCGCCTATCCATCACCAGAGATCAGCGGTGACATCACTGAGAACACCTCCTATCCATCACCAGAGATCAGCGGTGACATCACTGAGAACACCGCCTATCCATCACCAGAGATCAGCAGTGACATCACTGAGAACACCTCCTATCCATCACCAGAGATCAGCGGTGACATCACTGAGAACACCTCCTATCCATCACCAGAGATCAGCGGTGACATCACTGAGAACACCTCCTATCCATCACCAGAGATCAGCGGTGACATCACTGAGAACACCTCCTATCCATCACCAGAGATCAGCGGTGACATCACTGAGAACACCTCCTATCCATCACCAGAGATCAGCGGTGACATCACTGAGAACACCACCTATCCATCACCAGAGATCAGCAGTGACATCACTGAGAACACCGCCTATCCATCACCAGAGATCAGCAGTGACATCACTGAGAACACCACCTATCCATCACCAGAGATCAGCAGTGACATCACTGAGAACACAGCCTATCGTTCACCAGAGATCAGCAGTGACATCACTGAGAACACCGCCTATCCATCACCAGAGATCAGCGGTGACATCACTGAGAACACCCCCTATCCATCACCAGAGATCAGCAGTGACATCACTGAGAACATCTCCTATCCATCACCAGAGATCAGCGGTGACATCACTGAGAACACCCCCTATCCATCACCAGAGATCAGCAGTGACATCACTGAGAACACCTCCTATCCATCACCAGAGATCAGCAGTGACATCACTGAGAACACCTCCTATCCATCACCAGAGATCAGCAGTGACATCACTGAGAACACCTCCTATCCATCACCAGAGATCAGCAGTGACATCACTGAGAACACCTCCTATCCATCACCAGAGATCAGCGGTGACATCCCTTGTAGATTGCGGCAGTTTTCCGGTGCACAGTGTGTGTAGATATGATCCACTTCCCGCCATCATTAATGACTGGTTACATGTCACACTCTCGCGCTGCCGCTTGCTCTTCTGCTCTTCTCTTCTGTATTGCTCGAGTTCTTTACAATTACACATGGATGGACGCTCAGATTGGGGATAATTATCACTCACTTATAGCTGCACAATTACCCGGCCGGAGCTGCAGACAATCACACCCGGGGCACATTGACCCATTGTGTGCTGCAAGATCACAAAATATCTCCATCGTGAAAACCCAAACACTGAAGTGGCAAGAAGTATATTCAGGACTGCAAGTAAGTGTACTGATTAACTGTGTTATCAATATCGGGGGGCAATTAATTGTCCCAAGGGGCCACATGAGAGACCGGCTGACACTTGCAGCAGAGTCTGAGCCGAGTTTTATTAGCATATCGCATCCGATTCTCTCGTATCCACTCGTCTGACCCAGGCTTAATGGTGCTATTGACATGAATTTCTCACCAGATGTTGGTAACAACCCATCCAGTCCACACAAGAAAATGAATTAAACCATAGATGACCATAAATTACGTTATGTGTAATAATGAGAAATTACCCAGGGAAAAAGTATTGAACACATGAAGAAAGAGATGTGCAAAAAGCCAAGAAAACTTATGGCCCCAGCTGAAATCTATAATTAATTAGAAAGAAATCCTGCCACTTAGTGAAAAATAATATCAGCTGCTTCATCTGATGGCCTATAAAATGAGTCTCATTACCAAACACAAGAAACATCTCATGATGGGTAAAACCAGTGAGCTGTCTCAAGACCTCCACAAACTTATTGCTACAAAATATACTGATGGCATTGGTTACAGAAGAATTTCTAAACTACTGAAGGCGCCAGTGTCTGTTGGGGCCATAATCCAGGAGTGGAAAGAACATCATTTCACCATAAACCGGCCATGGCCAGGTGCTCTACGTAAGATTTCAAATAGAGGAGTGAAAAGAATTACCATAAGAGTTGTCCAAGAGCAAAGGACCTACATAGAGAGCTACAGAAAGACCTGGAATCAGCAGAGACAATTGCTTCACAGAAAACAATAAGTAATGTGCTCCCCCTTCATGGCCTGTATGCACGCTCCTGTATGCACGCTCCTGTATGCATGCTCCTGTATGCACGCCCCTGTATGCACGCCCCTGTATGCACGCCCCTGTATGCACGCCCCTGTATGCACGCTCCTGTATGCACGCTCCTGTATGCACGCTCCTGTATGCACGCTCCTGTATGCACGCTCACCACACAGGATTCCATTGCTGAACAAAAACAAAGACAAAGTGGGTGTAAAGTTTACTCAACAACATTTAGACAAGTCTGTGAAATACTTGGAGAATATGGTTTGGTCAGATGAGACCAAAACTGAACTCTTTGGAGGCCATAATACACACCATGTTTGGAGGCCAAAAGGCAAATCACCATAAAAAACCAACAACAGTGAAGTGTGGAGGTGGGAACATCATGGTGTGCGGCTGTTTTTCAGCAGACGGCACTGGCAAACTTCATATAATTGAAGGAAGGATGAATGGGCGAATGTACAGAGACATTCCTGATAAAAATCTGCTGCATCTACCAGGAGGATGAAGATGAAACGAGGGAGGACATTTCATAACACAATGATCCCAAACACACGGCCAAGAAAGAAAATAAATCTGCTAGAATGGCCGAGCCGATCACCAGAGCTGAATCCAATAGAAAATGTCTGGAAGGAACAAAAGCTCCGAGATCATAGAAGGAGCCGGGACCTGCAGGATGTGAGGAGTGTGTGCGGAAGAATGGGCCAAACTCCACCTGAGCAATGCAGGCGACTAGTGTCTCCATACAGGAGGGGTCTGGAAGCTTCAGCACCAACAAAAGTATTAAATAAGTTTCAGTAATGTGCTCAATACTTATTCCCTGTGTCATTTCTCATTATTGCACATTACTTAATTACTGGACATCTATGGTTTGATCTCTTTGCCTGTGTGGATTGGATGGGTTGTTACTGACATCTGGTAAGAAATTCATGTCAACAGCAGCTTTAGAAATATATTTACTTAAAAAAATTGGTGATATGTTCAATACTTATTTGACCGCTGTATACAGTGCTGGTCAAAAGTATTGGCACCCCTGCAATTCTGTCAGAGAATACTCAGTTTTTTTTTACCAAATTCTTTGGTATTATTATCTTTATTTATTTTGCTTGCAATGAAAAAACACAAAAGAGAATGAAACAAAAATCAAATCATTGATCATTTCACACAAAACTCCAAAAATGGGCCAGAGAAAAGTATTGGCACCCTTAGCCTAAAGGCTACTTTACATGCTGCGATATCGGTCCCGATATCGCTAGCGTGGGTACCCGCCCCCATCTGTTGTGCGACACAGGCAAATCGCTGCCCGTGCCGCACAACATCGCGCAGACCCGTCACACATACTTACCTGCCCGGCGACGTCGCTGTTACCGGCGAACCGCCTCCTTTCTAAGGGGGCGGTCCATGCGGCGTCACAGCGACGTCACTGAGCGGCCGCCCAATTGAAGCGGAGGGGCGGAGATGAGTGGCCGGAACATCCCGCCCACCTTCTTCCTTCCTCATAGCGGCCGAGAGGCAGGTAAGGAGAGGTTCCTCGTTCCTGCAGTGTCACACGCAGCGATGTGTGCTGCCGCAGGAGCGACGAACTACATCGTTACTGCTGCAGTAACGATAATCGAGAATGGACCCCCATGTCACCGATGAGCGATTTTGCACGTTTTTGCAACGATGCAAAATCGCTCATCGGTGTTACACACAGCAACATCGCTAATGCGACCGGATGTGCGTCACAAATTCCGTGACCCCAACGACTCCGCATTAGCAATGTCGCAGTGTGTAAAGCCCCCTTAATACTTGGTTGCACAACCTTTAGCCAAAATAACTGCGCACAACCGCTTCCGGTAACCATCAATGAGTTTCTTACAATGCCCTGCTGGAATTTTAGACCATTCTTCTTTGGCAAACTGCTCCAGGTCCCTGAGATGTGAAGGGGCCTTCTCCAAACTGCCATTGTGAGATCTCTCCACAGGTCTTCTATGGGGTTCAGGTCTGGACTCATTGCTGGCCACTTTAGTAGTCTCCAGTGCTTTCTATCAAACCATTTCTAGTGCTTTTTGAAGTGTGTTTTGGGTCATTGTCCTGCTGGAAGACCCATGACCTCTGAGGGAGACCCGGCTTTCTCACACTGGGCCCCACATTATGCTGCAAAATTTGTCGGTAACTCTTCAGACTTCATAATGCCATACACATGGTCAAGCAGTCCAGTGCCAGAGGCAGCAAAGCAACCCCAAAACATCAGGGAACCTCCGTCATGTTTGACTGTAGGGACCGTGTTCTTTTCTTTGAATGCCTCTTTTTTTTCCCCTGTAAAACTCTATGTTGATGGCTTTTGCAAAAAAGCTCTACTTTTGTCTCATCTGACCAGACAACATTCTTCCAAAATGTTTTAGGCTTTCTCAGGTAAGTTTTGGCAAACTCCAGCCTGGCTTTTTTATGTCTCGGGGTAAGAAGTGGGGTCTTCCTGGGTATCCTACCACACAGACCCTTTGCATTCAGACGCTGACGGATAGTACGGGTGGACACTGTTGTACCCTCGGACTGCAGGGCAGCTTGAACTTGTTTGGATGTTAGTCGAGGTTCTTTATCCACCATCCGCACAATCTTGCGTTGAAATCTCTCGTCAGTTTTTCTTTTCCTTCCACATCTAGGGAGGTTACCACAGTGCCATGGGCTTTACACTTCTTGATGACACTGCGCACCGTAGACACAGGAACATTCAGGTCTTTGGAGATGGACTTGTAGCCTGGAGATTGCTCATGTTCCTCACAATTTGGATTCTCAAGTCCTCAGACAGTTCTTTGGTCTCTTTCTTTTCTCCATACTCAATGTGGTGCACACAAGGACACAGGACAGAGGCTGAGGCAACTTTACTCCATGTCACCTGCTGCAAGTGTGATTTAGTTATTCCAACACCTGTTAGGTGCCACAGGTAAGTTACAGGCGCTGTTATTACACAAATTACAGAAGCAGCACAGGATTATTCACACAGTGCCAATACTTTTGTCCACCCCCTTTTTAGGTTTGGTGTGGAATTATATCCAATTTGGCTTTATGACAATTTTTTTTTTTCATTGAAGACAAATTAAATGAAGATGCCAAATACCAAAGAATTTGTGATTGCAATCATTTTCAGGAAGAAACTGAGTATTATCTGACAGAATTGCAGGGGTGCCAATACTTTTGGCCAGCACTGTATAAGTGATTAGAAGTCACCACATTCGCCTTTGCTACATCTCCTCGCACGCACTGCCCCCGTCGCCTGCGGGTTAGAAAGCGGTTTTCAGATGCTTTTAATTTTAGCTGTAATTAAATAGAACTTAATGTTGATGCAATTTGCGTCTGAAGGAAACGCTGGTTTTCTTCTGGTGACATTCACTGCACGGAGGATCCATCCCTGCGAGACGCTGTTAACCCCTTCCACGCCAGGAGGACGGAGAGCAGCTGCAGGAGGTATACCTGTAACGCCTCGGACCATGTATACATGACGTATGGCGTCGTTCAGGCTTATATCTGGCGTCTTGAGGGGTCAGACACATTAGACTTTCGGCGGCTGAACCCGTCATACGATCATTAAATGTGCAGAAAATGGGAGGAAAGGAAAAAAAAACATCAGACACGGTGAATTTCAACACGCTCCATCCTTTATTTCCCGGCAGCATCTTATTCCTCTCTCTCCAAAGAAAACTCATGCACCTCCAGCGTCCTGTATATATTAAAGGTCTGAAGCCACATCTCAGTCTGCAAACTCAACTGTCTCCTGAAATACTCAGTGCTGCAGGGGGACTCTGCACCGACTCTCCCCACTCCCATCTTCATAGCAGCTCTGTCCACTCTACATCATCATGGGAGGAAAAGTCACTCTCCATCTCAAGATTACCAAACTCCTTGCCTGAAATACTCTGTGCTGCTGTGATCCTGCTCCTTACAGTAGATGAGTACTCACATAATCAGCACACTCCTCTCCTGAAATACTCTGTGCTGCTTGGATCCTGCTCCTTACAGTAGGTGATTACTCACATAATCAGCGCACTCCTCTCCTGAAATACTCTGTGCTGCTGGGATCCTGCTCCTTACAGTAGGTGATTACTCATATAATCAGCACACTCCTCTCCTGAAATACTCTGTGCTGCTGGGGTCCTGCTCCTTACAGTAGGTGATTACTCACATAATCAGCACACTGCTCTCCTGAAATACTCTGTGCTGCTGGGGTCCTGCTCCTTACAGTAGATGATTACTCACATAATCAGCACACTCCTCTCCTGAAATACTTTGTGCTGCTGGGATCCTGCACCTTACAGTAGGTGATTACTCACATAATCAGCACACTCCTCTCCTGAAATACTCTGTGCTGCTGAGATCCTGCTCCTTACAGTAGTAGATAATTACTCACATAATCAGCACACTCCTCTCCTGAAATACTCTGTGCTGCTGGGATCCTACTCCTTACAGTAGGTGATTACTCACATAATCAGCACACTCCTCTCCTGAAATACTCTGTGCTGCTGGGATCCTGCTCCTTACAGTAGGTGATTACTCACATAATCAGCACACTCCTCTCCTGAAATACTCTGTGCTGCTGGGATCCTGCTCCTTACAGTAGGTGATTACTCACATAATCAGCACACTCCTCTCCTGAAATACTCTGTGCTGCTGGGATCCTGCTCCTTACAGTAGGTGATTACTCACATAGTCAGCGCACTCCTCTCCTAAAATACTCTGTGCTGCTGATTTTAGGGGGCTCTCTAACCTCAAACACCCCGGTGACGGTGCAGCTCGGAGCCGGTGTTGTTGTTTTGTTCCCTGTTGATACAATGTATCATTTGCATTCAGTGATGATGAGAATCCACAAGTCTCGGCGTCAGATCTTCTCATCATTATTGTCTCTCTCATTGTCTCCTTGATCGCCCGTCCGCACCGGATTTGATCACGCGGATTATATCCAATTTCAATTATCTGCGCAGTTATCTCCAGAGGCCGGAAACGAAAAAAATATCACTCGCGAAGAACAGCTACAAAACCGAAAGAATAGGATCACAGCAGCACAAGAAAAGCACGGCGCAGCCCTCGGGGATCCGGGAGCGTTCAGCGCCAGGAGGGGACACCGCGGCGCAGGACTGACACAATTACATGTCAGCCGGGGGTGAGAGCTCACACGAGGAGCGGGACCTCACATCCTACAGGGTCTACAACAAGCAAAGCCCCTGCGGGAGAGTGCAGTTATTAAAGATTTCTGTAATGTAAAATCTTGTTACGGAGGTTTTTTACACAAATAGTTCTACCGTATATATCATATCCATAGCGGATACCGCAGGATATCTCCGGAACATATTGTCAATAAACGTGTACTGGAAACTCCACATAGTTCAGCCATGATGGAAATAGGGGCAGTATTATAGCAGTTATATTCTTGTATATAGAGGCAGTATTATAGTAGTTATATTCTTGTACATAGGGGGGCAGTATTATAGTAGTTATATTCTTGTACATAGGGGCAGTATTATAGTAGTTATATTCTTGTACATAGGGGTAGTATTATAGTAGTTATATTCTTGTACATAGGGGCAGTATTATAGCAGTTATATTCTTGTACATAGGGAGCAGTATTATAGTAGTTATATTCTTGTACATAGGGGCAGTATTATAGTAGTTATATTCCTGTACATAGGGCCAGTATTATAGTAGTTATATTCTTGCACATAGGGGCAGTATTATAGTAGTTATTTTCTTGTACATAGGGGGCAGTATTATAGTAGTTATATTCTTGTACATAGGAGCAGTATTATAGTAGTTATATTCTTGTACATAGGGGCAGTATTATAGTAGTTATATTCTTGTACATAGGGGCAGTATTATAGTAGATATTTTCTTGTACATAGGGGCAGTATTATAGTAGTTATATTCTTGTACATAGGGGCAGTATTATAGTAGTTATATTCTTGTACATAGGGGCAGTATTATAGTAGTTATATTCTTGTACATAGGGGCAGTATTATAGTAGTTATATTCTTGTACATAGGGGCAGTATTATAGTAGTTATATTCTTGCACATAGGAGCAGTATTATAGGAGTTATATTCTTGTACATAGGGGGCAGTATTATAGTAGTTATATTCTTGTACATAGAGGGCAGTATTATAGTAGTTATATTCTTGTACATAGGGGCAGTATTATAGTAGTTATATTCTTGTACATAGGGGCAGTATTATAGTAGTTATATTCTTGTATATAGGAGCAGTATTATAGTAGTTATATTCTTGTACATAGGAGCAGTATTATAGTAGTTATATTCTTGTACATAGGAGCAGTATTATAGTAGCTATATTCTTGTACATAGGGAGCAGTATTATAGTAGTTATATTCTTGTATATAGGGGCAGTATTATAGTAGTTATATTCTTGTACATAGGAGGCAGTATTATAGTAGTTATATTCTTGTATATAGGAGCAGTATTATAGTAGTTATATTCTTGTACATAGGGGCAGTATTATTGTAGTTATATTCTTGTGTATCGGGAGATATGTTCTTACAATGAAATCCACTTTTCGGTACTGACCTCGCAGGTGGAGTTCTTCATAGGTGATGGGTACAGGACATTGGTGATTGCGGAGCTTTGTGAGGCTTTGGATTCCTTTGTATTAAGAATCAGCACTGAGTCATCTGTAGAAGTAAGAAGAAATCTTATATTAATAGAACTTACAATTGTGTCCAGTCAGATATTGAACAAATTTCTTCTTGTAATACATTTGCTGGCAGCGCACGGTGCAGAATATAAGCATTGAATCTTGTAGTTTGCGTTCAGGAAGGAGAAGTCACTATGTCCATGTAGTTTTGATGTGCTTTTTATGCCAGGAGGTGTATATAGGGTGCATGAATATAATGTAAAAATATCATCATCAAATCTACATTTCTTGGCCCAAAAAATGCAAAAATAAACGTTTTGACACCATTTCAGTGCAGTTTTCTGCCAGGAGGTGTAAATTTGGTGCTGAAATGTCAGCACCAAATTTGTACCTCCTGGCAAAAAAAAAAAAAAAAGGTGTTTTTTTTTTTTTGCATTTTTAAATCATATTCATGCACCCAATCTACACCTCCTGGCAAAAAATCTGCATGAAACCCACATGTGGTATTATGGGGTAGTGATGTGATATTTTTTTGCCAGGAGGTGTAGAATGGGTGCAGAAGAATGGTGTAAAAATTTCAACACTAAATCTGCATCACTTGGCAACCCCAGCTTCCCCCCCCCCCTGCGATTTTCTGCCAAGAGATGCAGGTGAGTTCACTAGGTTTAATGAGGTCACCTGAGGTCACCTGAGGTCAGGTTACCTGCGGTCACAGGTGGAGGACTCCAGCTGTGACCGAAAATAACCTGAGCGACGTCACTGCTGATTGCTGCAGCTCATTCATTCTCTGCCTGAAACTCACAGTGGGCAGTCATGGTCTATGATTGTGCCCTGTCAGTTCAGGTGTAGCAGAGCTAGAGTTGTCATGGGACCTAGTGTGGATTACGTCGGACCTGCAGGGGCATTTTGGGGTTCATAAAGTGGTGAAAGAGGGGAGCTTTTTTTGTATTTTATTTCAATTAAAGGATTTTTTCAGTGTTTGTGTTTATTTACATTGACTTACAGATTGTTAATGGGGGGGGTCTCATAGATCCTTCCCATTGCTAATCTAGGGCTTAGAGGCAGCTGTGGGCTGCCATTAACCTCTTATATTACCCTGATTGCCACCGCATCAGGGCAATCGGGAAGCACTGGGTAAGGTGCTGGGATTGTCGCAGCTAATGGATGCAACAATCCCAGGCAGCTGAAGCTGTCGGGCTTTATCTTGGCTGGGTATTAATATTGGGGGGACCGCACGCCGGTTTTTAAATTATTTATTTCAATAGAAAAAAAAAGAAAAAAAGAAGCTGCATGCGGTTCCTCTTGTTTTGGTACACAGCCAAGATAAACACAGGGCCGGGGGCTGCAGCCTGTAGCTGTGGGTTTCATCTGTGCTGGGTATCATAATACGGGGGGACCCTACACCATTTTTTGTTTATTTTTACTGTACGATATAGATCCTGTGATTGGATGTATCAGATGCTGTCACTCAGGCTGGGGGCGCTGTCTGACTGCAACCAATCACAGACACCGATGGGCATGGAAAGCAGTGCATATTCAATGAAGGTAATGAGCAGCCCGGAAGTGAATGCAAGGCCCAGAAGCAGCGTACAGCCATGACAGAGCCTCGGTAAGTATGACGCACCTGCTCCTATCCCCTATCTCTTCCACCACCAATTTTAATCTAAGGATTCTGGATCCATAGAATAATATGGGGACCGGCATCTGGCCCGGAACTGTATTTTGAAAACCAGATAACAGGGTCCGCCGGTCCCGATTATGTGCGAGTCCACTCATCACTACCTGAGATGTAATAAAAGGGATAAAACACCCGAGACATAGAAGCAAAGAAATAAGAAATAATCAGAGGAAGCCGGGATAATAAAGTCTAGAAAGCAGCGGAGAAGGACCGGTCTCCATCCTCCGGGACTGACGGCGGCAGAAATCCATGTCCTCAAAGTCACATTGGACGGAAGACACAAATGTATTATACACGGTGCAGGCTGCAAAAACGAGCAATTAGTAATAAGCCTGTGTGATACAGTTTATCTAAGCCCCCTATTGTGTGTGATACCAGTGTATCTAAGCCTATTGTGTGTGATACCAGCGAATGTAGAATAAACATGAGGGATATTAAAAGTGACACTGTCTGTTTAACTGGTATATCTAAGCCTGTCATCTGTGATACTGTCGCCATAGCTGGAGTATCTAAGCCTGTCATCTGTGATACTGTCACCATAGCTGGAGTATCTAAGCCTGTCATCTGTGATACTGTCACCATAGCTGGAGTATCTAAGCCTGTCATCTGTGATACTGTCAACATAGCTGGAGTATCTAAGCCTGTCATCTGTGATACTGTCACCATAGCTGGAGTATCTAAGCCTGTCATCTGTGATACGGTCACCATAGCTGGAGTATCTAAGCCTGTCATCTGTGATACTATCACCATAGTTGGAGTATCTAAGCCTGTCATCTGTGATACTATCGCCATAGCTGGAGTATCTAATACTGTCATCTGTGATACTATCACCATAGTTGGAGTATCTAAGCCTGTCATCTGTGATACTGTCACCATAGTTGGAGTATCTAAGCCTGTCATCTGTGATACGGTCACCATAGCTGGAGTATCTAAGCCTGTCATCTGTGATACTATCACCATAGTTGGAGTATCTAAGCCTGTCATATGTGATACTGTCACCATAGCTGGAGTATCTAAGCCTGTCATCTGTGATACTATCACCATAGCTGGAGTATCTAAGCCTGTAATCTGTGATACTGTCACCATAGCTGGTGTATCTAAGCCTGTCATCTGTGATGCTGTCACCATAACTGGAGTATCTAAGCCTGTCATCTGTGATACTGTCAACATAGCTGGAGTATCTAAGCCTATCATGTAAATAGTTTTTCCTGCTTTTCGTTACTTACCCCCCGCACTCTCCAGGGCCCCGATCCTCCAGTCCGATGTTTTGGGGTCTAATGTCCACCCGCAGCTGCCGTCCTCAAACATGCAGTAAAACCCCGGAGGGAGGTTCCCTATAGATATAAGGGAAAGATATTCAATACGTGACCGATATATACTGTATATATATATATATACCGAGCACCAAATCCCCACAAAGCCGCAGACTTAAAGAGGACAGGAACACGCCATAAAGAAAGTGCGGAGCAAAAGTGTTACAGATGTGGAGAGAAATGCTGCACAATAAGAAGCGTCACAAAATAGAGGAGATAATAGATAAGTGTTATCAATTACCAAACTACAAACTGGATGAACACAAAAGAAATATAGTATTCAGTGACCGCCCGTCTCCTCCATCCTCAGTATTCAGTGACCGCCCGTCTCCTCCATCCTCAGTATTCAGTGACCGCCCGTCTCCTCCATCCTCAGTATTCAGTGACCGCCCGTCTCCTCCATCCTCAGTATTCAGTGACCGCCCGTCTCCTCCATCCTCAGTATTCAGTGATCGCCCGTCTCCTCCATCCTCAGTATTCAGTGATCGCCCGTCTCCTCCATCCTCAGTATTCAGTGACCGTCCGTCTCCTCCATCCTCAGTATTCAGTGACCGCCCGTCGCCTCCATCCTCAGTATTCAGTGACCGCCCGTCTCCTCCGTCCTCAGTAGTCAGTGATCGCCCGTCTCCTCCATCCTCAGTATTCAGTGACCGCCCATCTCCTCCATCCTCAGTATTCAGTGACCGCCCATCTCCTCCATCCTCAGTATTCAGTGATCGCCCGTCTCCTCCATCCTCAGTATTCAGTGACCGCCCGTCTCCTCCGTCCTCAGTAGTCAGTGATCGCCCATCTCCTCCATCCTCAGTATTCAGTGATCGCCCGTCTCCTCCATCCTCAGTATTCAGTGACCGCCCGTCTCCTCCATCCTCAGTATTCAGTGACCGCCTGTCTCCTCCATCCTCAGTATTCAGTGACCGCCCGTCTCCTCCGTCCTCAGTAGTCAGTGATCGCCCGTCTCCTCCATCCTCAGTATTCGGTGACCGCCCGTCTCCTCCATCCTCAGTATTCAGTGACCGCCCGTCTCCTCCATCCTCAGTATTCAGTGACCGCCCATCTCCTCCATCCTCAGTATTCAGTGATCGCCCGTCTCCTCCATCCTCAGTATTCAGTGACCGCCCGTCTCCTCCGTCCTCAGTAGTCAGTGATCGCCCATCTCCTCCATCCTCAGTATTCAGTGATCGCCCGTCTCCTCCATCCTCAGTATTCAGTGACCGCCCATCTCCTCCATCCTCAGTATTCAGTGACCGCCCGTCTCCTCCGTCCTCAGTAGTCAGTGATCGCCCGTCTCCTCCATCCTCAGTATTCGGTGACCGCCCGTCTCCTCCATCCTCAGTATTCAGTGACCGCCCGTCTCCTCCATCCTCAGTATTCAGTGACCGCCCATCTCCTCCATCCTCAGTATTCGGTGACCACCCGTCTCCTCCATCCTCAGTATTCAGTGACCACCCGTCTCCTCCGTCCTCAGTATTCAGTGACCGCCCATCTCCTCCATCATCAGTATTCGGTGACTGCCCGTTTCCTCCGTCCTCAGTATTCAGTGACCGCCCATCTCCTCCATCCTCAGTATTCGGTGACCACCCATCTCCTCCATCCTCAGTATTCAGTGACCGCCCGTCTCCTCCGTCCTAAGTATTCAGTGACCGCCCGTCTCCTCCATCCTCAGTATTTAGTGACCACCCGTCTCCTCCGTCCTCAGTATTCAGTGACCGCCCATCTCCTCCATCATCAGTATTCGGTGACTGCCCGTTTCCTCCGTCCTCAGTATTCAGTGACCGCCCATCTCCTCCATCCTTAGTATTCGGTGACCACCCATCTCCTCCATCCTCAGTATTCAGTGACCGCCTGTCTCCTCCGTCCTCAGTATTCAGTGACCGCCCGTCTCATCCGTCCTCGGTATTCAGTGACCGCCCGTCTCCTCCGTCCTCGGTATTCAGTGACTGCCCGTCTCCTCCATCCTCAGTATTCAGTGACCGCCTGTCTCCTCTGTCCTCAGTATTCAGTGACCGCCCGTCTCCTCCATCCTCAGTATTCAGTGACCGCCCATCTCCTCCATCCTCAGTATTCAGTGACCGCCCGTCTCCTTCGTCCTCAGTAGTCAGTGATCGCCCGTCTCCTCCATCCTCAGTATTCGGTGACCGCCCGTCTCCTCCGTCCTCAGTATTCAGTGACCGCCCGTCTCCTGCATCCTCAGTATTCAGTGACCGCCCATCTCCTCCATCCTCAGTATTCGGTGACCACCCATCGCCTCCATCCTCAGTATTCAGTGACCGCCCGTCTCCTCCGTCCTCAGTATTCAGTGACTGCCCGTTTCCTCCGTCCTCAGTATTCAGTGACCGCCCATCTCCTCCATCCTCAGTATTTAGTGACCGCCCGTCTCCTCCATCCTCAGTATTCAGTGACCGCCTGTCTCCTCTGTCCTCAGTATTCAGTGACCGCTCGTCTCCTCCATCCTCAGTATTTAGTGACCGCCTGTCTCCTCCGTCCCCAGTATTCAGTGACCGACCGTCTCCTCCATCCTCAGTATTCAGTGACCGACCGTCTCCTCCATCCTCAGTATTCAGTGACCGCCCGTCTCCTCCGTCCTCAGTATTAAGTGACCGCCTGTCTCCTCTGTCCTCAGTATTCAGTGACCGCCCGTCTCCTCCATCCTCAGTATTCAGTGACCGACCGTCTCCTCCATCCTCAGTATTCAGTGACCGCCCGTCTCCTCCATCCTCAGTATTCAGTGACCGACCGTCTCCTCCATCCTCAGTATTCAGTGACCGCCTGTCTCCTCTGTCCTCAGTATTCAGTGACCGCTCGTCTCCTCTATCCTCAGTATTTAGTGACCGCCCGTCTCCTCCGTCCTCAGTATTCGGTGACCGCCCGTCTCCTCCGTCCTCAGTATTCAGTGACCGCCCGTCTCCTCTGTCCTCAGTATTCAGTGACCGCCCGTCTCCTCCGTCCTCAGTATTCAGTGACCGCCCGTCTCCTCTGTCCTCAGTATTCAGTGACCGCCCGTCTCCTCCATCCTCAGTATTTAGTGACCGCCTGTCTCCTCCGTCCTCAGTATTCGGTGACCGCCCGTTGCCTCCATCACTTCTTGTAGGCCACTTGTACACAGTTTTTCAGTTTAGTTATTCTGATGATTTTGGAGAGCTGAGCCCAGATTGTGTATGAGGCTTGTATCACCAGAAGGCGTCTGATTGTCCCCAAATTTATTCTGCAGCTGTACAACGACCCCCAAACATCCAGCCAAGGAGTCCTGCAGGGGATGATCCGGCCCCCGCAGAGCCCTGATCTCACATCCTCCCGACTGTCTGGGATCAAGAGACCGAAGGATCCGCACAAGACTGATACACAGAAGATCGGGGGTCAGGTCTCCAAGATGTTTGGGCTAATTGAGTTCCATCAATAGCAGTGTGAACTGCACCTAGAAAATCTGATGAAGGTAAAGGGCGCGCAACAAACACTGATGTGATTTTGGGTTTGTCTTTGGTTCATTCACTTTGTAATTTGTTTATTGACTAAAGAAAAGAACTATTAACACTTCACATTTTAAAATCATTCTTACTTTTGAGGCTTTTTTCCACATCTGCCTAAAACTTTTGCACAGGACAGTATTTCTTTACCGCTGGTGTAAATGCTGCTGTTCTCCTGAATCCAGCGGTATGTTTCTCCTTTTTCTACGCCTCTCGGTTCCTGAGATATGGCCTCCTCTTCTCTATACATAGAGCCAGTCTTTTTAACAAGTAGGCGGTGCCCTCAGCTCGTCTTTGTAGGCATCTTCTTGATGATCCCGCCCATTTGGCTAACAAGACTATACTTATATACAAAGAAGAACAGGCCATATCTCAGGAATGGAGGGGAGCAGAAAGAAAAGAAAAACATCGCCGGATTCAGGAGAAGAGCGGCTTTTACACCACGTATAAAATATTACAAATTTATAGTAACTGACAGGTCAACTTTAAAATGATAAAATTCAGACCACCACTAGGGGGAGCTGAGTGCATACAGATTTATACCGCTGAGGAATAAATGTAAGCTTAAGTCTGGTACGGACACACTTACAGTCATATGAAAAAGTTTGTGCACCCCTATTAATGTTAACCTTTTTTCTTTATAACAATTTGGGTTTTTGCTATTTCAGTTTCATATATCTAATAACTGATGGACTGAGTAATATTTCTGGATTGAAATGAGGTTTATTGTACTAACAGAAAATGTGCAATCTGCATTTAAACAAAATTTGACCGGTGCAAAAGTATGGGCACCTCAACATAAAAGTGACATTAATATTTTGTAGATCCTCCTTTTGCAAAAATCACAGCCTCTAGTCGCTTCCTGTAGCTTTTAATGAGTTCCTGGATCCTGGATGAAGGTAGATTTGACCATTCCGGTTTACAAAACAATTCCAGTTCAGGTAAGTTTGGTGGTCGCCGAGCATGGACAGCCGCTTCACATCATCCCACAGATTTTCAATGATATTCAGGTCTGGGGACTGGGATGGCCATTCCAGAACATTGTAATTGTTCCTCTGCATGAATGCCTGAGTAGATTTGGAGCGGTGTTTTGGATCATTGTCTTGCTGAAATATCCATCCCCTGCGTAACTTCAACTTCGTCACTGATTCTTGCACATTATTGTCAAGAATCTGCTGATACTGAGTTGAATCCATGCGACCCTCAACTTTAACAAGATTCCCGGTGCCGGCATTGGCCACACAGCCCCAAAGCATGATGAAGCCTCCACCAAATTTTACTGTGGGTAGCAAGTGCTTTTCTTGGAATGCCGTGTTTTTTTGCCTCCATGCATAACACCTTTTTGTATGACCAAACAACTCAATCTTTGTTTCATCAGTCCACAGGACCTTCTTCCAAAATGTAACTGGCTTGTCCAAATGTGCTTTTGCATACCTCAGGCGATTCTGTTTGTGGCGTGCTTGCAGAAACGGCTTCTTTGGCATCACTCTCCCATACAGCTTCTCCTTGTGCAACGTGCGCTGTATTGTTGACCGATGCACATTGACACCATCTGCAGCAAGATGATGCTGCAGGTCTTTGGAGGTGGTCTGTGGATTGTCCTTGACTGTTCTCACCATTTTCTTCTCTGCCTTTCTGATATTTTTCTTGGCCTGCCACTTCTGGGCTTAACAAGAACTGTACCTGTGTTCTTCCATTTCCTTACTATGTTCCTCACAGTGGAAACTGACAGTTTAAATCTCTGAGACAACTTTTTGTCTCCTTCCCCTGAACAACTATGTTGAATAATCTTTGTTTTCAGATCATTTGAGAGTTGTTTTGAGGAGCCCATGATGCCACTCTTCATAGGAGATTCAAATAGAACAACTTGCAAGTGGCCACCTTAAATACCTTTTCTCATGATTGGATACACGTGGCTATGAAGTTCAAAGCTCAATGAGGTTACAAAACCAATTTAGTGCTTTAGTAAGTCAGTAAAAAGTAGTTAGGAGTGTTCAAATCAAGAAATTGATAAGGGTGCCCATACTTTTGCACCGGTCAAATTTTGTTTAAATGCGGATTGCACATTTTCTGTTAGTACAATAAACCTCATTTCAATCCAGAAATATTACTCAGTCCATCAGTTATTAGATATATGACACTGAAATAGCAAAACCCAAATTGTTATAAAGAAAAAAGGTTAACAGTAATAGGGGTGCCCAAACTTTTTCATATGACTATAGCTCTGCTCCATCTGTCATCTGTGTGTGGGATCTCAGCTTTCCTTGAAAGGTGAAATAACAGTAAAGTAACAAAGTGATAAAGGGACGATATATTTTGGGTGAGAGCCAGATTCCTGTGATTAATGTAAATAATGACATAACTCTTTGTATAAGTAAGTGAACCCTGGGCTCGGAGCGTACAGTAAATGATTCCTCAGCTCTTGGTTGGGGTCGGATGGACGTAATTGCTGCACATTCTTCATTTTTGCTCGTCTATTTGAAGGAAATGAACGTCAGCTCTGGGATTGTTCTGTGCAGTCGTCCTCCGGCCGTCACGATGCAGAAAGTCGATCACTCGTCCGCACGGCGTAAACTCATCACATCGACGTCACCATAATGCAGAACTAATACAAGATGTATCCGCGCTGCTTTATACGTACGCGAAGCCTCCAATTCATCATTCGCGGGTTTTTCTATGAAGTCATTTTTCTGTTTACGCCTTTCCCTAGTGCCGAAATATTGGCTCAAATTGGAAACGTCCTTTTCTTTTGCTCCTTTGCTCTTTTTTTTGCCTTTTCTTGAGTAAACCGTTGCATTATCCATTCAAAAAGCATTAAAATAATACACGTAAGTGATTAACTGTGCAAAATTGTTGCTTAAATCAAGTGGATAATGAAAACCGTTTCCACACTGATGAGTAAAACTAAAAATGATGAAGACTAAGATAGTGGAAAAATGGCACAAAAGCCACCTAAAAGGACCTTAAAAATTGGTGTAAAAATAAAGGTGAATCGGGGGCTTAGGTTTACCTGTTACCCTCAATAAAATGATAAACTACTAGGAAGAGATACCGCCATACAGTGAGCACACAGTACCAGCATACAGCAGCAAAGTAATAGCTCCGTACATGAAGACATGTAATAATAGTGCCACAGAATGCATAAATAAATACTACAATACAGCACACAGATAAAATCAACATACAGTAGGAAAGTAATAGCTCCATACATGAAGCCATGAAATAATACTGCCACATAATGCATACATAAATATTACAATACAGCACACAGATAAAATCAACATACAGTAGGAAAGTAATAGCTCCATACATGAAGCCATGAAATAATACTGCCACATAATGCATACATAAATATTACAATACAGCACACAGATAAAATCAACATGCAGCAGGAAAGTAATAGTTCCATACATGAGGCCATGCAATAATACTGCCACATAATGCATAAAAAAATACCACAATATACTGCACAGAAATACCATGCAGCAGAAAAGTAATAGTTCTGTACATGATGTCAGGCAATAATACTGCCACATAATGATAAAATAAATACTACAATACAGTGCACAGAAAATATCAACATACAGTGACCAATAAACATCGTTATTAAGTAACATTCAATGTGCATATTAAACCCCCCACTGTGATAAAATAAGACTGAAATACCTCATCCAAATAGCCACAAAGTAAGAAAATAGCAGTAATATACAATATATACATAATACCGCTGACTCGGCAGCAGAGGTGGCAGGTCACACCCCCCCGAGGCTACCTGCCCCGTCACACACGTAGGTCATTATTGTGATCACCGTCATATGCACACACACACACACACACACACACGCACGCACACACGCACACATATATATATATTATATATACAGGGTGGTCCAAACGTAGGTGGACAGTATGTGTAATAGGGTTATCAAACATGGTGCAAAGTGAAACTGACTCAGTTGCCCTTAGCAACCAATCAGATTCCACTTTTCATTCTTCTCAGGCTGTTTGGAAAATGAAAGGTGGAATCTGATTGGTTGCTAAGGGCAACTGAGTCAGTTTCACTTTGCACCATGTTTGCTAACCCAATTATACAAACTGTCCACCTACTTTTGGACAACCCTGTATATATATATATATATATATATATATATATATATATATCTATCTATATATATATATATGTACTGCCTCCTTTCATGCATTATTCCTGTAATCCACAACATTTGATAATCCGGCAAAATGTCAGATCCTGCAGAGGAGACGCTTCATCCTGTATATAGCTATAAAGAAGAGCAGAAATGAAGGCTGAATATACAGGTAAGATGTTATAGGAGACACTCACGACACAGATCACCCTCGTCTTCACGTTCTTCACAGTCAGGGATGAAATTGCAGACCTGAGACAGATTAATTTCCATCCCACTTCGACAATGAAAGGATCCGTCAAGAGTCATTTTAACTCCAGGGGGGTTCCCTGCAAACAGAAGAGAAGTAAAGTAATTTCACAGGATGCTAACCCCGCAGAGGAAAGTGCTACAGAGACATTACCCTGATAAAAGGGGGCTACAGCCCCAGAAAACTGGACAAAACAGCTAAGTATAAACAGCATTTTTAATACTGCCCCCTATGTACAATAATACAACTACTATAATACTGCCCCTGTGTACAAGAATACAACTACTATAATACTGCCCCTATATACAAGAATATAACTTCCATAATACTGCCACCTATGTACAAGAATACAACTACCATAATACTGCCCCTATGTACAAGGATATAACTACTATAATACTGTCCCCTATATACAAGAATATAACTACTATAATACTGCCCCTATGTACAAGAATATAACTACTATAATACTGCCCCCTATGTACAAGAATATATCTACTATAATACTGCCCCTATGTACAAGAATATAACTACTATAATACTGCTCCTATGTACAAGAATACAACTACCATAATACTGCCCCTGTGTACAAGAATGCAACTACTATAATACTGCCCCCTATGTACAAGAATATATCTACTATAATACTGCCCCTGTGTGCAAGAATACAACTACTATAATACTGCCCCTATGTACAAGAATACAACTACCATAATACTGCCCCTGTGTACAAGAATGCAACTACTATAATACTGCCCCTATATACAAGAATATAACTTCCATAATACTGCCACCTATGTACAAGAATACAACTACTATAATACTGCCCCCTATGTACAAGAATACAACTACCATAATACTGCCCCTGTGTACAAGAATACAACTACTATAATACTGCCCCTATATACAATAATATAACTTCCATAATACTGCCACCTATGTACAAGGATACAACTACCATAATACTGCCCCTGTGTACAAGAATACAACTACTATAATACTGCCCCTATATACAAGAATATAACTTCCATAATACTGCCACCTATGTACAAGAATACAATTACCATAATACTGCCCCTGTGTACAAGAATACAACTACTATAATACTGCCCCTATATACAAGAATATAACTACTATAATACTGCCCCCTATGCACTATAATACTGCCCCTATGTACAAGAATATAACTACTATAATACTGCCCCTATGTACAAGAATATCACTACCATAATACTGCCCCTATGTACAAGAATATAACTACCATAATACTGCCCATGTGTACAAGAATATAACTACTATAATACTGCCACCTATGTACAAGAATATAACTACTATAATACTGCCCCCTATGTACAAGAATACAACTACCATAATACTGCCCATGTGTACAAGAATATAACTACTATAATACTGCCCCCATGCACAAGAATATAACTACTATAATACTGCTCCCTATGTACAAGAATATAACTACTATAATACTGCTCCTATATACAAGAATATAACTACTATAATACTGTCCCCTATGTACAAGAATACAACTACCATAATACTGCCCCTATGTACAAGAATATAACTACTATAATACTGCTCCTATGTACAGGAATATAATACTGTAATCCTGTGCCTGCAGTTACGCCCGAACATGTGACATGTATGATATATTTGCGGTCACGTCTTCCGCACTCGTCACATGTACTTAGGTTATTTGGGGTTTATTAGCCGCATAAAAGATCCATTTCATAAATTAAAATGAATGAATATATAAATTTGCGGAGATAAATGTGATTATCCGGTGGCGTCTGCTCGGTTGTCTTGGCCTGCGCGTCGTGTTCTCGGCAGCCTTGGGGAGCTCTTAATGGTCAGTGATATAATTAGTCGGCACTTGAACGTTTTGTTGTGGGTCCTGCCAACTGATAATGAATGAGGTGCGATTATATAAATCTGCGCTCTTCTGCTGATACATGGAGATAAGGATAGAAAATAGGAAAACAAATCCACCGGAGGAGGCTCCGTCCATGGTGCGAGGAGAACGTGGGCAGTATATGTATATATATGTGTATATATATATATATATATATATATATATATACAGTATAGACCAAAAGTTTGGACACACCTTCTCATTCAAATAGTTTTCTTTATTTTCATGACTCTGAAAATTGTAGATTCACGTTGAAGACATCAAAACTATGAATTATCACATGTGGAATGAAATACTTAACAAAAAGTGTGAACCAACTGAAAATATGTCTTATATTCTAGGTTCTTCACAGTAGCCACCTTTTGCTTTGATTACTGCTTTGCACGCTCTTGGCATTATCTTGATGAGCTTTAAGAGGTAGTCACCGGAAATGGTTTTCCAACAGTCTTGAAGGAGTTCCCAGAGATGCTTAGCACTTGTTGGCCCTTTTGCCTTCACTCTGCGGTCCAGCTCACCCCAAACCATCTCGATTGGGTTCAGGTCTGGTGACTGTGGAGGCCAGGTCATCTGGCGTAGCACCCCATCACTCTCCTTCTTAGTCAAATAGCCCTTACACAGCCTGGAGGGGTGTTTGGGAGTCATTGTCCTGTTGAAAAATAAATGATGGGCCAACTAAACGCAAACCGGATGGAATAGCACGCCGCTGCAAGATGCTGTGGTAGCCATGCTGGTTCTGTATGCCTTCAATCTTGAATAAATCCCCAACACTGTCACCAGCAAAGCCCCCCCACACCATCACACCTCCTCCTCCATGCTTCACGGTGGGAACCAGCCATGTAGAGTCCATCTGTTCACCTTTTCTACAAAGACACGGTGGTTGGATCCAAAGATCTCAAATTTGGACTCAACAGACCAAAGCACAGATTTCCACTGGTCTAATGTCCATTCCTTGTGTTCTTTACCCAAACAAGTCTCTTCTGCTTGTTGCCTGTCCTTAGCAGTGGTTTCCTAGCAGCTATTTTACCATGAAGGCTGCTGCACAAAGTCTCCTCTTAACAGTTGTTCTAGAGATGAGAAGGTGTGTCCAAACTTTCGGTCAGTACTGTATATATATATAACCCGTCATTATGGGGGAGGTCATCGCATCACTTGTCTCCCCATGTAGATATCTGTAACTGAATATGCACGTGTTGTGTGGGTCACATTGGATATTCATTAGATCTTGTCATGTATTTGCTCAGACAATCAGAAGAATATTTTTTTTTGCATATTCATAACTACGGTATAACTATTAACATGGACGCAGGGAAGTGACGTCTTGTCTGTATGATACGAGCTGCAGGTATTTTGGCCCCCGTCGTTATGTCATTCACACAGTTACAGTTTTATTAAAATGTATTCTAGGTTAAACGCAAGAATAAAAATGTGTTATTTCATAGAGATTAGAAAATCTTTTCAAAATTTACATTTGCCAGTTTCACCGAATTTCCCCTCTAAAATTTAATTTGGGGTGAATAAATTTACATGACTTTGTTGGCCATAAGAGCTTACACTCTACAGGAGAAAAAGAAGAGTGCCCTGACCATAAGAGCTTACACTCTACAGGAGAAAGAGGGGACCCCACTGACCATAAGAGCTTACACTCTACATGAGAAAGAGGGGACCCCACTGACCATAAGAGCTTACACTCTACAGGAGAGAGAGAGGACCCCACTGACCATAAGAGCTTACACTCTACAGGAGAGAGAGAGGACCCCACTGACCATAAGAGCTTACACTCTACAGGAGAAAGAGGGGACCCCACTGACCATAAGAGCTTACACTCTACAGGAGAGAGAGAGGACCCCACTGACCATAAGAGCTTACACTCTACAGGAGAGAGAGGACACCACTGACCATAAGAGCTTACACTCTACAGGAGAGAGAGGACACCACTGACCATAAGAGCTTACACTCTACAGGAGAGAGAGGACACCACTGACCATAAGAGCTTACACTCTACAGGAGAAAGAGGGGACCCCACTGACCATAAGAGCTCACACTCTACAGGAGAGAGAGTACCCCGCTGATCATAAGAGCTTACACTCTACAAGAGAGAGAAAGGACCCTACTGACCATAAGAGCTTACACTCTACAGGAGAAAGAGAGGACACCACTGACCATAAGAGCTTACACTCTACAGGAGAGAGAGGACACCACTGACCATAAGAGCTTACACTCTACAGGAGAGAGAGGACACCACTGACCATAAGAGCTTACACTCTACAGGAGAGAGAGGACACCACTGACCATAAGAGCTTACACTCTACAGGAGAAAGAGGGGACCCCACTGACCATAAGAGCTCACACTCTACAGGAGAGAGAGTACCCCGCTGATCATAAGAGCTTACACTCTACAAGAGAGAGAAAGGACCCTACTGACCATAAGAGCTTACACTCTACAGGAATCAGAGAGGACCCCATTGACCAAAAGAGCTTACACTCTACAGGAAAGAGAAAGAGGAACCTGCAGATGATAATAGTTTAAACTCTACAGCAGAGAAAGTGGACCCCACTGATCATAAGAGCTTACACTCTACAGGAGAACGAGGGAACACCACTGACCATAAGAGCTCACACTCTACAGGAGAGAGAAAGGACCCCACTGACCATAAGAGCTTACACTCTACAGGAGAGAGAGAGAGAACCCCACTGACCATAAGAGCTCACACTCTACAGGAGAGAAAGAGTACCCCGCTGATCATAAGAGCTTACACTCTACAAGAGAGAGAAAGGACCCTACTGACCATAAGAGCTTACACTCTACAGGAATCAGAGAGGACCCCATTGACCAAAAGAGCTTACACTCTACAGGAAAGAGAAAGAGGAACCTGCAGATGATAATAGTTTAAACTCTACAGCAGAGAAAGTGGACCCCACTGACCATAAGAGCTTACACTCTACAGGAGAGAGAAAGGACCCCACTGACCATAAGATCTTACACTCTACAGGATAGAGAGGACCCCACTGACCATAAGAGCTTACACTCTACAGGAGAGAGAGAGGACCCCACTGACCATAAGAGCTCACACTCTACAGGAGAGAAAGATTACCCCGCTGATCATAAGAGCTTACACTCTACAAGAGAGAGAGAGAGGACCCCACTGATCATAAGAGAATACACTCTACAGGAGAAAGAGGGGACCCCTCTTATCATAAGAGCTTACACTCTACAGGAATCAGAGAGGACCCCATTGACCAAAAGAGCTTACACTCTACAGGAAAGAGAAAGAGGAACCTGCTGATGATAATAGTTTAAACTCTACAGCAGAGAAAGTGGACCCCACTGATCATAAGAGCTTACACTCTACAGGAGAACGAGGGAACACCACTGACCATAAGAGCTCACACTCTACAGGAGAGAGAAAGGACCCCACTGACCATAAGAGCTTACACTCTACAGGAGAGAGAGAGAGGACCCCACTGACCATAAGAGCTCACACTCTACAGGAGAGAAAGAGTACCCCGTTGATCATAAGAGCTTACATTCTACAGGAGAAAGAGGGGACCCCTCTGATCATAAGAGCTCACACTCTACAGGAGAGAGAGAGGACCCCACTGACCATAAGAGCTTACACTCTACAGGAGAGAGACAGGACCCCACTGACCATAAGAGCTTACACTCTACAAGAGAGAGAAAGGACCCTACTGACCAGAAGAGCTTACACTCTACAGGAAAGAGAAAGAGGAACCTGCTGATGATAATAGTTTACACTTTATGGGAGAGAAAGAGGACCCCACTGACCAGAAGAGCTTACACTCTGCAGGAAAGAGTGACAACCCCGTTGACCATAAGAGCTTATACTCTAGTATTTGTACAAATCCCAGAGATACTAAATTCATATTATGTTATTTATTATGTGATATTTATTTCAGTATTACAAAAGTCTTTATTATAAATTATTTTGCACCAAGTATCATTGTGGATTTGTTTTTTACCTGCACAACTCATCACACTGAGCTTACAAAGTGGTGAGAGCGGCGCAAAATAGTAAAAAAAGACGTAAATTATTACAAAAAAAATCAACATGCAACAAATTGTGTGACTATCTGATGTCAGGAAACTTTTAGAAATTCCCCTGAATGTGCCCTTCCATCCATCAAAGGATCCGCTAACAGTTGATTGGTTGGGTGGAAGGTGTCGGACCCTCCGATCAGATGTATCAATAACAGTATTTGACAATCCCTTTAATAGAGACTGATGGACACATTGTGAGATGTCATTTTACTTTTTCCTTTTTTTATAAAAGGTCCATAAAAAAGTGGATCATTCTTTGCACCCCCCAGGTTTCTGGGTGAGGAGGAGTATCTGGTGCAGAATTGCAGACTTGTCCTTCATTTTGCTCTGTTCCCCCTCGGGTCCTGACCTCTGATCACTTCTGGTGACCTCTGATCACTTCCGGTGACCTCTGATCACTTCCGGTGACCTCTGATCACTTCCGGTGACCTCTGATCACTTTGGGTAACCACTGATCACTTCGGATGACCCCTGATCACTTTTGGTGACGTCTGATCACATCTGGTCACCTCTTATCACTTCGGGTGAACTCTGATCACTTCTGGTGACTTCTAATCTCTTCTGGTCACCTCTTATCACTTCTGGTAACCTCTGATCACTTCGGGTAACCTCTGATCACTTTGGGTGAACTCTGTGCATTGTCAGGACGGCGGGGACGATGTGCCGCTTGTTTACCGGCATCTCCGGTGCTGTAAATGGCGCCATCTCCCCGTAATTACCATTGATTCCTTTGTTTCTGATCTCTTTGTGCCGCTGCCAGCCGCAGCGTTTAATGAACAATGCAATAACAATCTTTCAATATTCATGTATCTTTATTATCTGCTTGGGCCAATTTACTAATTACAAGCAACGTTGTATCCGAGAGAACGCGTCCCTTGTTAACAGCAAAAAATAATTAGAGCGGGAAAATGCGCAGTAACTCGCTTCCTTACAATAAACGCCAGCGATTATTAAGCAATATTTAACAATTAACGTGGGCAGCGGGCCGCGACGGAGGCACGAAAACATCAGAATAAATATTTAATGGTGAATAATACCTTGTTTTTCCACTATCCCCGGAAGCATCGCGCGGGGGAAAAACTATGATCACAGTAAAGTTTTGAGGGCAGTCGCCCATCGTGACCAGAAAAGGGGGATCTGCCATAAAAATTTACTTCCAAGTACCCCTAAAATAGGGGGGGAAATCACCATTCTGATTTTGTTGGAGAGGGTGCAATTCCACATTTTTCCTGCAGAGGTGCTATAGGAAAATGAAACACTTGCTGCAGATCACCACTGATCACAGATGATTGCTGAGGACTTTCTTAGCTGGAAGACGCGTTGTGATCGGCTTAATATCAGAGCACTCATCTAACAATATAGAAAATCCCTTTAAGGATTTGTATAAGGAGAAACTAATTTACTTTTTAAACTTCAGATCGAGGACGTACCAGTACGTCCTAAATCATGATGGGGCGATCACCCTTGGCTGCTGCATTGAGCGTGCGCCGATAGCCTGCACATGTTTGCTGATTTGTACAGCAGACATGTGTGCCTCGCAGGTGCAGGTGGATCCGCAATCCACCCATGCTTGATAACCCCTTAGATCGCGCTGTCAAAATGTGACAGCCCGATTTAAATAGCCGTGGTGGGGAATCGCCTTTCCCCGACGCCATCAGAGGCCCTGTGACGCAATCACAGGGAACTGATGGTTGCAATGGTAGTGACGGGTCATGTGACGACTCCTGTCGCTATCATGACATAGTCCCTGTTACAGCCGGCAGAGCAGCGGCTGTAAGAAGAACGCAGCATTTCTGCTGATCAGAGCTGTGCAGCTCTGATCAACAGAAATGAATCAGCAATCAGACTGCTGATCCTTATAGCTCCCTAGGGGGACAAATAAAATTAAAAAAAAGTAAAAGAAAAAGTTTTAAAAAATTTTAAAAAAATAAAAAAACCCTAAAAGTTCACATCACCCCCCGTTTGTCCCATTGAAAAATAATGGGTTAAAAAAAATAAAAAATATACACACATTTGGTATCGCTGCGTTCATAAATGCCCGATCTATCAAAATATAAAATAAAATTATGCTGATCGGTAAATGCCATACCAGTAAAATAACTCCAAACGCCAAAATAAAGTTTTTTGGTGGTCGCAAATTTTGCGCAAAATGCAATAACAGGCGATCAAAACGTAGCATCTGCGTAAAAATGGTACCAGAAAAAACATCAGCTCGAGACGCAAAAACTAAGTCATCAATGAGCTCCATATCTTTAAAAATGACGGATAGGTGACAGAAAATGGCGCAAAAAGTGTGCCACTTTTTTTGGACAAAATTTTGAATTTTTTAACCCCTTAGATAAAAGTAAACCTATACATGTTTGGTGTCTATGCACTCGCACCGACCGGAGGCATCACACCCATACATCAGTGTTACCATATAGTGAACACAGTGAATAAAATATCCCCAATACAATTGTGAAAATCACACATTTTTTTGGCAATTTTTCCGCACTTGGAATTTTTTTTGCTGATTTCCAGCACACTATATGGTAAAAATCATGGTTCTATTTAAAAGTACAACTCGTCCTGCAAAAAATCAAGCCCTCATATGGTAAGATTGATGAAAAAATAATAAAGTTATGGCTCTCAGAAGAAGGGGAGGAAAACCCCCCTCAAAAAACGAAAAACGGAAATCTACACCATAACCAATAAATAACATTTGTCTGTGCCGCAATGTTCCTGCTAGGTGGACAGTCCGAATGCTGCGTGTAGCCCTTTAAGAGGAAATCGTCTTTTTTACCCCGGTGAATTGGTTTCTGTCTTCTCTATTGAATTGTAAAGTAATTGGATTTATTTATTCTGCGGCTTCTGCAGTGACGTCTGCGTTTCAGGTCACACACCGGCGCTGAATATCTAACGGACATTAATGCAAGGCGGATGAGGCGGCAGAAATCAACATTTACTAAACAGAGACATGATATCCATAAGGGGAAGCGGAAAAACAGGGCAAAAGGGGAAATTGGTGCGGACCCTCTATTTAGGACATTGGCCAAGTCATCATCTGTGTAATACACATTCATTACAGAGATACATGAAAAATTCTAGTGGTGGCTGCAGACAGGATCTTATCATGTATCTCTGTATACAGGGAGCTCCCCCTAGTGGTGACTGCAGACAGGATCTTATCATGTATCTCTGTATACAGGGAGCTCCCCCTAGTGGTGGCTGCAGACAGAATCTTATCATGTATCTCTGTATACAGGGAGCTCCCCCTAGTGGTGACTGCAGACAGGATCTTATCATGTATCTCTGTATACAGGGAGCTCCCCCTAGTGGTGGCTGCAGACAGAATCTTATCATGTATCTCTGTATACAGGGAGCTCCCCCTAGTGGTGACTGCAGACAGGATCTTATCATGTATCTCTGTATACAGGGAGCTCCCCCTAGTGGTGGCTGCAGACAGGATCTTATCATGTATCTCTGTATACAGGGAGCTCCCCCTAGTGGTGGCTGCAGACAGAATCTTATCATGTATCTCTGTATACAGGGAGCTCCCCCTAGTGGTGGCTGCAGACAGGATCTTATCATGTATCTCTGTATAAAGGGAGCTCCCCCTAGTGGTGACTGCAGACAGGATCTTATCATGTATCTCTGTATACAGGGAGCTCCCCCTAGTGGTGGCTGCAGACAGAATCTTATCATGTATCTCTGTATACAGGGAGCTCCCCCTAGTGGTGGCTGCAGACAGAATCTTATCATGTATCTCTGTATACAGGGAGCTCCCCCTAGTGGTGGCTGCAGACAGAATCTTATCATGTGTCTCTGTATACAGGGAGCTCCCCCTAGTGGTGGCTGCAGACAGGATCTGATCATGTATCTCTGTATACAGGGAGCTCCCCCTAGTGGTGGCTGCAGACAGAATCTTATCATGTATCTCTGTATACAGGTAACTCCCCCTAGTGGTGGCTGCAGACAGAATCTTATTATGTATCTCTGTATACAGGGAGCTCCCTCTAGTGGTGGCTGCAGACAGGATCTTATCATGTATCTCTGTATACAGGGAGCTCCCCCTAGTGGTGGCTGCAGACAGAATCTTATTATGTATCTCTGTATACAGGGAGCTCCCCCTAGTGGTGACTGCAGACAGGATCTTATCATGTATCTTTGTATACATGGAGCTCCCCCTAGTGGTGGCTGCAGACAGGATCTTATCATGTATCTCTGTATACAGGGAGCTCCCCCTAGTGGTGGCTGCAGACAGGATCTTATCATGTATCTCTGTATACAGGGAGCTCCCCCTAGTGGTGACTGCAGACAGGATCTTATCATGTATCTCTGTATACAGGGAGCTCCCCCTAGTGGTGGCTGCAGACAGAATCTTATCATGTATCTCTGTATACAGAAAGCTTCCCCTAGTGGTGGCTGCAGACAGGATCTTATCATGTATCTCTGTATACAGGGAGCTACTGTACTGGTGGCTGCAGACAGGATCTTATCATGTATCTCTGTATACAGGGAGCTCCCTCTAGTGGTGGCTGCAGACAGAATCTTATCATGTATCTCTGTATACAGGGAGCTCCCCCTAGTGGTGGCTGCAGACAGGATCTTATCATGTATCTCTGTATACAGGGAGCTCCCCCTAGTGGTGGCTGCAGACAGGATCTTATCATGTATCTCTGTATACAGAAAGCTTCCCCTAGTGGTGGCTGCAGACAGGATCTTATCATGTATCTCTGTATACAGGGAGCTACCGTACTGGTGGCTGCAGACAGGATCTTATCATGTATCTCTGTATACAGGGAGCTCCTCCTAGTGGTGGCTGCAGACAGAATCTTATCATGTATCTCTGTATACAGGAAGCTCCCCCTAGTGGTGGCTGCAGACAGGATCCTATCATGTATCTCTGTATACAGGGAGCTCCCCCTAGTGGTGGCTGCAGACAGGATCTTATCATGTATCTCTGTGTACAGGGAGCTTCCCCTAGTGGTGGCTACAGACAGGATCTTATCATGTATCTTTGTATACAGGGAGCTCCCCCTAGTGGTGGCCGCAGACAGGATCTTATCATGTATCTCTGTATACAGGGAGCTCCCCCTAGTGGTGACTGCAGACAGAATCTTATCATGTATCTCTGTATACAGGGAGCTCCCCCTAGTGGTGGCTGCAGACAGAATCTTATCTATCTCTGTATACAGGGAGCTTCCCCTAGTGGTGGCCGCAGACAGGATCTTATCATGTATCTCTGTATACAGGGAGCTCTCCCTAGTGGTGGCTGCAGACAGGATCTTATCATGTATCTCTGTATACAGGGAGCTTCCCTAGTGGTGGCTGCAGACAGGATCTTATCATGTGTCTCTGTATACAGGGAGCTCCCCCTAGTGATGGCTGCAGGCAGGATCTTATCATGTATCTCTGTATACAGGGAGCACCCCCTAGTGGTGACTGCAGACAGGATCTTATCATGTATCTCTGTATACAGGGAGCTCCCCCTAGTGGTGGCTGCAGACAGAATCTTATCATGTATCTCTGTATACAGGGAGCTTCCCCTAGTGGTGGCCGCAGACAGGATCTTATCATGTATCTCTGTATACAGGGAGCTCCCCCTAGTGGTGGCTGCAGACAGAATCCTATCATGTATCTCTGTATACAGGGAGCTTCCCCTAGTGGTGGCCGCAGACAGGATCTTATCATGTATCTCTGTATACAGGGAGCTCCCCCTAGTGCTGACTGCAGACAGGATCTTATCATGTATCTCTGTATACAGGGAGCTCTCCCTAGTGGTGACTGTAGACAGGATCTTATCATGTATCTCTGTATACAGGGAGCTTCCCTAGTGGTGACTGTAGACAGGATCTTATCATGTATCTCTGTATACAGGGAGCTCCCTCTAGTGGCGGCTGAAGACAGGATCTTATCATGTATCTCTGTATACAGGGAGCTCCCTCTAGTGGCGGCTGAAGACAGGATGTTATCATGTATCTTTGTATACAGGGAGCTCCCTCTAGTGGAGGCTGCAGACAGGACCTTATCATGTATCTCTGTATACAGGGAGCTCCGCCTAGTGGTGGCTGCAGACAGGATCTTATCATGTATCTCTGTATACAGGGAGCTCCCCCTAGTGATGACTGCAGACAGGATCTTATCATGTATCTCTGTATACAGGGAGCTCCCCCTAGTGGTGACTGCAGACAGGATTTTATCATGTATCTCTGTATACAGGGAGCTCCCCCTAGTGGTGACTGCAGACAGGATCTTATCATGTATCTCTGTATACAGGGAGCTCCCCCTAGTGGTGACTGCAGACAGGATTTTATCATGTATCTCTGTATACAGGGAGCTCCCCCTAGTGGTGGCTGCAGACAGGATCTTATCATGTATCTCTGTATACAGGGAGCTCTCCCTAGTGGTGATATGATTGGGTAGGGTGCGCTGTAGATTTGGGCAGCAGAATAACAATATAGGAATATAGTGTGGCGCCCTGGCCTAGCCAGGTCATCACAGATAACACACAAACACCCCCACCCCCATTAGACAGGGACACCAGCCAAACACAAAACCCTTGTTGCCTCCCTCCAGTGTCTGATGTCCACACCAGGTGGGGAGGAGCCAAGTGGTTGGCCCCACCCACCGAGGAGTTCACAGGCCTGGAGGCGGGAAAAGTGACAGAGTTTGGAGTTTGAAGTGAGAGGAGTAAGCACTTGGGTGTCTGGGTTTGTGGCCCAGACACTGACAGCAAGGTTGGCAGACGGTGGTGGCCGTCTGCAGGAGTGGTGAAGCAACGCGGAACCGTAGGACCGGGGTCGGGTGTTGGCCCGCCGGTACCGACCGGGGAGCAAAGTGAAGCCAGCCCACACAGGCAGAACCATCGGACCCCGACCAGGCTTGGAGCCGCCGACAATAGTCAAATCCGAATGTGACCAGAACCCCAGGGGTTTCCTAACAGCAAAAGTCCCGATTGAAGGCAACCGCCCACACCGTGAGGGTATACAGCTACCGCCTAAGGCTAGAGACCCAAGGGCCAGCGCCTGCGGGCAAACGGGCTCCTCCGGTACCCATACACCGGGGAGCGGACTACCGTTGGGGATCCATCGTAGTCAAACGAGAACATCAAGGTGCAGGGAAAGACAGCCGCCATCACCTGTCCAGGGAGGGACACTGTAGCCGGCTGCGGGACCCGTCCATCCAGCCGTTTGGTTTACCGAGGACTTTGTGCATCTCTTACTGAGTGAGTACACCCGTGCCATCCGGCACCGCGCCGCGCTGTCCCTGCAACCCTGCACCTCACCAACCCTGCCTCCCCGTCACATCACCGGGCCCCGGGACCACCGACCCCTACCCACGGAGAGGGAAAACAACATCCCAGCTGCTCCCTACCATCGCTCCCGGGATCCCCGTCACCAGCATCGGTGGTGCCCATCTTCACCACGACCCGTGGGTGGCGTCACGGACCAAATCCCCCAAACCAACCACCCCTTTCACTCACGGGCGACGAGGAGCGCCGCTCGAGTCCCCGGATCCGTCCCACTGCTCGAGCCACCACCGAGCGGCAGCCGCAGCAGCGCCGGACCCGAGCGTTAGCGAGAGCGCAGCAGCGGCGGCGTCCTCCCCGCCCGCGACAACAGTATGTATTGTGGTGTGTGGGGGATGGTTCATATGCTATTGGCTTGTAGGGAAGGCAGTTGCCCTTATTCTGGGGTGGGGGCCTCATGAACTAGGATGTGTAGAATAAGCCCCAATCTGCAGTTGATGGATCCGAGCCCTTTCCCTTTGATCTTCTGCAGATACCGGCGCTGACATGACACCGTTTTCTCGCTGTCTCCTTTCATCATCAGTAAAATGCCTGGAAGGCGCCGATCCTCCACCCCTGGGAGACGCTCACATATTCATTTTTAATGCCCGCGACTCCTAGAAACCCATTTTGCTAAATTTCTCTTTATATTTCTCAAGTTTTCAATCCTTTGAAGTATTAAGTGATTGGGAGAAATATAAAATCATTAGAGACCTGGGGTGGAAGCTGCACCGCGCGGATCTGTGTATATCCCCCGTAGTGTGGGATACAGACGGAATATACTGCAACAGTGAAGGAAGGAATCAGCCAGAATCTGCGCATCTGATCTACAGGCGCGTGCTGTGTGGTCCCTGCACCATGTAACATCTCCACCCAATACATGCATCTTCACAAAAAATACTCTGTGCTGCTGTGGAGCCTTCACCTTCCAATATGTAATCTTCAGTTTGTGGCCTTCCACATAATCAGCACACTCCTCTCCTGAAATACTCTGTGCTGCTGGGACCCTGCTCCTTACAGTAGGGGATTACTCACATAATCAGCACACTCTCTCCTGAAATACTCTGTGCTGCTGGGATCCTGCTCCTTACAGTAGGTGATTACTCACATAATCAGCACACTCCTCTCCTGAAATCCTCTGTGCTGCTGGGATCCTGATCCTTACAGTAGATGATTACTCACATAGTCAGCATACTCCTCTCCTGAAATACTCTGTGCTGCTGGGATCCTGCTCCTTACAGTAGCTGATTATTCACATGATCAGCACACTGCTCTCCTGAAATACTCTGTGCTGCTGGGATCCTGCTCCTTACAGTAGGTGATTACTCACATGATCAGCACACTGCTCTCCTGAAATACTCTGTGCTGCTGGGATCCTGCTCCTTACAGTAGGTGATTACTCACATAATCAGCGCACTCCTCTCCTGAAATACTCTGTGCTGCTGAGATCCTGCTCCTTACAGTAGGTGATTACTCACATAATTAGCACACTCCTCTCCTGAAATACTCTGTGCTGCTGGGATCCTGCTCCTTACAGTAGGTGATTACTCCTATAAGCAGCAGACTCCTCTCCTGAAATACTCTGTGCTGCTGGGATCCTGCTCCTTACAGTAGATGATTACTCACATAATCAGCACACTCCTCTCCTGAAATACTCTGTGCTGCTGGGACCCTGCTCCTTACAGTAGGTGATTACTCACATAATCAGCACACTCCTCTCCTGAAATACTCTGTGCTGCTGGGATCCTGCGCCTTACAGTAGATGATTACTGACATAATCAGCACACTCCTCTCCTGAAATACTCTGTGCTGCTGGGATCCTGCGCCTTACAGTAGATGATTACTGACATAATCAGTGCACTCTTCTCCTGAAATACTCTGTGCTGCTGGGATCCTGCTCCTTACAGTAGATGATTACTCACATAATCAGCACACTCCTCTCCTGAAACACTCTGTGCTGCTGGGATCCTGCTCCTTACAGTAGGTGATTACTCACATAATCAGTATACTCCTCTCCTGAAATACTCTGTGCAGCTGTGATCCTGCTCCCTACAGTAGGTAATTACTCACACAATCAGCGCACTCCTCTCCTGAAATACTCTGTGCTGCTGGGATCCTGCTCCTTACAGTAGGTGATTACTCACATAATCAGTATACTCCTCTCCTGAAATACTCTGTGCTGCTGGGATCCTGCTCATTACAGTAGGTGATTACTCACATAATCAGCACACTCCTCTCCTGAAATACTCTGTGCTGCTGGGATCCTGCTCCTTACAGTAGGTGATTACTCACATAATCAGCACACTCCTCTCCTGAAATACTCTGTGCTGCTGGAATCCTGCTCCTTACAGTAGGTGATTACGCACATAATCAGCACACTCCTCTCCTGAAATACTCTGTGCTGCTGGGATCCTGCTCCTTACAGTAGGTGATTACTCACATAATCAGCACACTCCTCTCCTGAAATACTCTGTGCTGCTGGAATCCTGCTCCTTACAGTAGGTGATTACGCACATAATCAGCACACTCCTCTCCTGAAATACTCTGTGCTGCTGGGATCCTGCTCCCTACAGTAGGTGATTACTCACACAATCAGCGCACTCCTCTCCTGAAATACTCTGTGCTGCTGGGATCCTGCTCCTTACAGTAGGTGATTACTCACATAATCAGTATACTCCTCTCCTGAAATACTCTGTGCTGCTGGGATCCTGCTTATTACAGTACATGATTACTCACATAATCAGCACACTCTTCTCCTGAAATACTCTGTGCTGCTGGGATCCTGCTTATTACAGTAGGTGATTACGCACATAATCAGCACACTCCTCTCCTGAAATACTCTGTGCTGCTGGGCTCCTGCTCCTTTCAGTAGATGATTACTCACATATTCAGCACACTCCTCTCCTGAAATACTCTGTGCTGCTTGTTCTTTTTATTTACTATTTTGTGATTTGCTGAATGTGAGCCTATGAGTGTAATAAGCAGTGATAATGCGGTCGGGTGATGTACGACGCGTCTTTTGTGGTGTTTGTCTGTGGGCTGTGGGCACAGCTGGCGCCGTGTAAATACGGGCCATGATGGCGCGTGGTATAAGGCTGTGACGGGCGGGGGCCCCGGGTGCCATCGCTGCGCTCTCTGAATTGGTATTCATTACCGGCGGCCGCGTTATTTGTGTTCTGTCACTTCTCAGCCATTTTTTTCCCCCCGTACGAGACAATAGAACTGTCACCGCCGCGGAAACCTAAAGGATAAAATTCACAACCCGTTACCAAACTGTTGCGGCCTCGTAAAGTTAAGTCTTGGCAAGACATCATTAGGGAGGTGCAACAAATCCCCACCGCCCGGAAAGCGGCCTCCATTATGTTTTATGGGGCTTTATTTAGATCTAGTGATTGTCTTGGCAGAAGCTTTTTGCTATTTTTTCTCTTTTGCGCGGCCTCTGGATTGTACGTGATTTACAGGGTCTCCGCATGGCGGGAACAGACGGCGCACGGCGGAGGGAACGTCTTCCTCCACTTCCATCAATTACATCTCAGTCTGCGAAGGGGAAACAATGTATCGATTCGAAGCTGCAGAGATGTGTGGGGCGGCCATATTGGATGCACTCACTGCTTTCCCTTCTGCGTTCACACTACGTTTTTTTAGCATGCTTCGGCTGCTTTCACACATCCGGTTTGAGCCCTGCGGCTCAATCCGGCTGTGAAACCTATGCAATGGATGCGGCGAAAACACCGCATCCTTTTTTTACATGCGGCCCGTCCGTTTTTTTCCGGTTGCGGCATGCTACTGAGCATGCGCAGTGGAAGAAATCGCATGCGGCGGCCGGATGCGTTTTTTCCGCATCGCGCCGCATCCGGCGTCCATAGGCATGCATTGCAAAATGCGCCGCAGCGGCCGGATGCGGCGCGATGTGTTTTTTTTGCTGGAGCAAAAAACGTTGCAGGTAACGTTCGATCCGGCCGCGGCATCGGCTAAATCTGCCGCATGCGGCAAAAAACGGACGGAACGCAAGCCCATGTGGCACAATACGGCACTAATGTAAGTCTATGCAAAAAAACCCGCAACCGGCAGCAAAAAAAACGGTTGCGGTTTTTCTGCAGAGCGCCGTATTGTGCCGCACAGCAAAAACCGGATGTGTGAAAGCAGCCTTCATGAACTTTTTTTGCTGCAAAAGCGGATCCTGTTTTTGCAAAGAGAAACGCATGTGTTATTTTACAGGATCCTGTCACTTGAAGTTTATGGGTGGGCATTGGAGTCATGTGATCGGGAGTGAGGGGAACTGAACGTGACAGACTGGAAATTCAGCAGCTCGGGGCAAAAGAGAGAGAAGAGAGGAGAGGAGAGAGAAGAAAGGAGAGAGGAAAAGAGAGGAGAGAGAGGAAAAGAGAGGACAGAAAGGAAAAGAGAGGAGAGAGAGAAAAGAGAGGAGAGAGAGAGAGGATAGAGAGAAGAGAGGAGAGAGAGAGAAGAGAGGAGAGAGGAAAAGAGAAGAAGAGAGAGAAGAGAGGAGAGAGAGAGGAAAGAGAGAGGAAAACAGAGGAGAGAGGAAAGGAGCAGAGAGGAGAGAGGGAGAGGAGAGAGAGAGAGGAGAGTAGAGGAGAGAAGAGGAGAGAGAAGAGAGCAGAGAGAGAGGAGAGAGAGAAAAGAGAGGGGAAAAGAGAGGAGAGAGAAGAGAGGAGAGAGAGAGAAGAGAGGAGAGAGGAAAAGAGAAGAAGAGAGAGAAGAGAGAGGAGAGAGAGAGGAAAGAGAGAGGAAAACAGAGGAGAGAGGAAAGGAGCAGAGAGGAGAGAGGGAGAGGAGAGAGAGAGAGAGAGAGGAGAGTAGAGGAGAGAAGAGGAGAGAGAAGAGAGCAGAGAGAGAGGAGAGAGAGAGAAAAGAGAGGGGAAAAGAGAGGAGATAGAAGAGAGGAGAGGGGAAAAGAGAGGAGAGAGAGAAGAGAGGAGAGAGAGAAAAGAGAGAAAAGAGAGGATAGAGAGAGAGGATAGAGAGAAGAGAGGAGAGAGAGAGAGAAGAGAGGAGAGAGGAAAAGAGAAGAAGAGAGAGAAGAGAGGAGAGAGAGAGGTGAGAGAAAAGAGAGGATAGAGAGAGAGGATAGAGAGAAGAGAGGAGAGAGAGAGAAGAGAGGAGAGAGGAAAAGAGAAGAAGAGAGAGAAGAGAGAGGAGAGAGAGGAAAGAGAGAGGAAAACAGAGGAGAGAGGAAAGGAGCAGAGAGGAGAGAGGGAGGGGAGAGAGAGAGGAGGGTAGAGGAGAGAAGAGGAGAGAGAAGAGAGCAGAGAGAGAGGAGAGAGAGAGAAAAGAGAGGGGAAAAGAGAGGAGATAGAAGAGAGGAAAAGAGAGGAGAGAGAGAGAAAAGAGAGGAAAAGACAGGAGAGAGGAGAGGAGAGAGAAGAGAGCAGAGAGGAGAAGAGAAGAGATGAGAGAGGAGAAGAGAAGAGAAGAGATGAGAGAGGAGAAGAGATGAGTGAGAAGAGAGCAGAGAGGAGAAGAGAGGAGAGAGGAGAGGGGAGAGGAGAGGGGAAAGAGGGGAGAGGAGAAGAGAGGAGAGAGGAGGTGAGGAGAGGAGAGAGGAGAAGAGAGGAGAGAGAAGAGAGCAGAGAGGAAAGAAGAGAGGAGAGGAGACGAGAGAAGAAGAGAGGAGAGAGAAGAGAGCAAAGAGGAGAAGAGAGGAGAGAGGAGAGAGAAGAGAGGAGAGAGAAGAGAGGAGAGAGCAGAGAGGAGAAACAAGGAGAGAGAGAGGAGATGTACATATATATATATGTACATAGAGCTGCTATCCTGCCTTATCTGTGTATATAGAGTGTGAGACTGTGATTGGGGTTATCTATGACGGCCGGTATGTCTCGCCCCGGTTGTGCTCACTCCATGATAGAAAGTAGATCCACTCTAGGGTTAATGCTGTTTCCCTACAGGATGAAAGGAGGGTTAAATAGAATCAGGAACAAGGGCAGGTGTGCCGGGTGTGAGGGAGTGAACAGAACTCCCTGAGTTCTCTGCTGGAGAGGCACATGTATTTTGTTATGGACTTTTGTTTGGACATTAAAACCGTGTGCTGTGAACCTTAATGCCTGGATCCCGTGTGTTCTGCTGCGCAGCCGACCACGCTACCTCACAAGAGCTACTATCCTGCCTTATCTGTGTATATAGAGCTGCTATCCTGCCTTATCTGTGTATATAGAGCTGCTATCCTGCCTTATCTGTGTATATAGAGCTGCTATCCTGCCTTATCTGTGTATATAGAGCTGCTATCCTGCCTTATCTGTGTATATAGAGCTGCTATCCTGCCTTATCTGTGTATATAGAGCTGCTATCCTGCCTTATCTGTGTATATAGAGCTGCTATCCTGCCTTATCTGTGTATATAGAGCTGCTATCCTGCCTTATCTGTGTATATAGAGCTGCTATCCTGCCTTATCTGTGTATATAGAGCTACTATCCTGCCTTATCTGTGTATATAGAGCTGCTATCCTGCCTTATCTGTGTATATAGAGCTGCTATCCTGCCTTATCTGTGTATATAGAGCTGCTATCCTGCCTTATCTGTGTATATAGAGCCGCTATCCTGCCTTATCTGTGTATATAGAGCCGCTATCCTGCCTTATCTGTGTATATAGAGCTGTTATCCTGCCTTATCTGTGTATATAGAGCTGCTATCCTGCCTTATCTGTGTATATAGAGCTGCTATCCTGCCTTATCTGTGTATATAGAGCTGCTATCCTGCCTTATCTGTGTATATAGAGCTGCTATCCTGCCTTATCTGTGTATATAGAGCTGTTATCCTGCCTTATCTGTGTATATAGAGCTGCTATCCTGCCTTATCTGTGTATATAGAGCTGCTATCCTGCCTTATCTGTGTATATAGAGCTGCTATCCTGCCTTATCTGTGTATATAGAGCTGTTATCCTGCCTTATCTGTGTATATAGAGCTGTTATCCTGCCTTATCTGTGTATATAGAGCTGCTATCCTGCCTTATCTGTGTATATAGAGCTGCTATCCTGCCTTATCTGTGTATATAGAGCTGCTATCCTGCCTTATCTGTGTATATAGAGCTGCTATCCTGCCTTATCTGTGTATATAGAGCTGCTATCCTGCCTTATCTGTGTATATAGAGCTGCTATCCTGCCTTATCTGTGTATATAGAGCTGCTATCCTGCCTTATCTGTGTATATAGAGCCGCTATCCTGCCTTATCTGTGTATATAGAGCCGCTATCCTGCCTTATCTGTGTATATAGAGCTGTTATCCTGCCTTATCTGTGTATATAGAGCTGCTATCCTGCCTTATCTGTGTATATAGAGCTGCTATCCTGCCTTATCTGTGTATATAGAGCTGCTATCCTGCCTTATCTGTGTATATAGAGCTGCTATCCTGCCTTATCTGTGTATATAGAGCTGTTATCCTGCCTTATCTGTGTATATAGAGCTGCTATCCTGCCTTATCTGTGTATATAGAGCTGCTATCCTGCCTTATCTGTGTATATAGAGCTGCTATCCTGCCTTATCTGTGTATATAGAGCTGTTATCCTGCCTTATCTGTGTATATAGAGCTGTTATCCTGCCTTATCTGTGTATATAGAGCTGCTATCCTGCCTTATCTGTGTATATAGAGCTGCTATCCTGCCTTATCTGTGTATATAGAGCTGCTATCCTGCCTTATCTGTGTATATAGAGCTGCTATCCTGCCTTATCTGTGTATATAGAGCTACTATCCTGCCTTATCTGTGTATATAGAGCTGCTATCCTGCCTTATCTGTGTATATAGAGCTGCTATCCTGCCTTATCTGTGTATATAGAGCTGCTATCCTGCCTTATCTGTGTATATAGAGCTGCTATCCTGCCTTATCTGTGTATATAGAGCTGCTATCCTGCCTTATCTGTGTATATAGAGCTGCTATCCTGCCTTATCTGTGTATATAGAGCTGCTATCCTGCCTTATCTGTGTATATAGAGCTGCTATCCTGCCTTATCTGTGGATATAGAGCTGCTATCCTGCCTTATCTGTGTATATAGAGCTGCTATCCTGCCTTATCTGTGTATATAGAGCTGTTATCCTGCCTTATCTGTGTATATAGAGCTGCTATCCTGCCTTATCTGTGTATATACAGCTGCTATCCTGCCTTATCTGTGTATATAGAGCTGCTATCCTGCCTTATCTGTGTATATAGAGCTACTATCCTGCCTTATCTATTCCTGTTGCAGTACCACCATGTCCCATTAATAAAGATAATGAAATGACTCTGCTCATCTGTCTGAGTCTATACGGCAAAGCTGACAAGTGATATGCGGAAAATAGGAAGTGTTAATATAGTCTGACTCCTTTAATGGCCAGTGAGGAAAAGTATTACGTTTCCTAAACCAAAAGTTTTAACGGAATTACCCCATGAAATGGACCTAAAACAGGGTAGAAATGACACAAAGATGTATATATCTCATAGAAGTTGCCCCTTTTGCCTATAGCCCTCGGTCTCAGCCCCGGACCTGAGTGTAAGGGGCCGCACCGATTCCTCCTAAACTCCTATAAGACGTGGCTTTTTCTTTCATCCTCACACATCTAATATGGAAAACATTTTCCCTGCATAATTTAGCTGAGCAGTAAATGAGGCGATGTATCAGATGCTAATTTATGATGTTAATATTTATAAACAGACAGATGTTTCACCGGAGTCTCCAGATAAAGCGTCTTCCTTCTCTTAGGTCTTAGATGTGGGATTATAGCCGCTATCTGATGACCTGTAAATACGAGACGTCCCGAGACGTCCGCCTGCGGGAAGCCATGTACTAACCTCTAATCTTCATCTCCTACATAATAAGGACGCAATGACGGGGACCGACAACCATTAATAGCAGAATTTCAGCGAGTAAAGGCTACTTTACACACTGCGATATCGGTCCCGATATCGCTAGTGTGCGTACCCGCCCCCATCTGTTGCGCGACACGGGCATATCGCTGCCCGTGCCGCACAACATCGCCCAGAGCCGTCACACATACTTACCTGTCCGGCGACGTCGCTGTGACCGGCGAACCGCCTCCTTTCTAAGGGGGCGGTCCGTGCGGCGTCACAGCGACGTCACTGAAACGTCACTGAACCGCCGCCCAATCGCAGCGGAGGGGCGGAGATGAGCGGGACGTAACATCCCGCCCACCTCCTTCCTTCCGCATAGCGGCCGGGAGGCAGGTAGGGAGAGCTTCCTCGCTCCTGCGGCGTCACACGCAGCGATGTGTGATGCCGCAGGAACGACGAACAACCTCGTTACTGCTGAAGTAACGATAATTGGGAATGGACCCCCGTGTCGCCGATTAGCGATTTTGCACTGTTTTGCAACGATGCAAAATCGCTAATCGATGTCACACGCAACGGCATCGCTAATGCGGCCGGATGTGCGTCACGAATTCCGTGACCCCAACGACTCCGCATTAGCGATGTTGTAGCGTGTAAAGCCCGCTTAAGAGCGGTTGTCACCCTGTTTTCCAGATACCTTAATGGAATGAACCCCATGTTGTGATCCCTGCTTTCTCTTTTTAATAAGTTTTGGTGTAAGAGCAAAATTCAGTAAGAAGCAAAAGGGTAACAATGTTTTGCACTTTTAACTTTCAGGTTCTATATCTCACTATGCTCTACAGCTCTGAGCGTGAGACGACCTTCATTTTATAGACAATCATCTTGGCTTCTCATACAGAAATGTGACTTGCAGCTATTTAGCATATGATTAGTTATGTAGATTCTTGTCATGTCTCTGCATTGTTACTGTTTTGCTTCTGGTGGTGGGAAAATCTTTTTCTTCCTGTATATATGGGGACATATATATCAGGATGAGGACATATATACCAGGATGGGGACATATATACCAGGATGGGGACATACATACCAGGATGGGGACACATATACCAGGATGAGGACATGAAAAAAGGAGGGGAGCCAGCACTGCTTATGAATGGCATGTAACAATGAAGAAATAAAAAGTGTAATATTCACAAATTCATTCCTACTATAACAATTCAATGAGATTTTTTGCAAATGATTGATCAATGATTTGAGCCCTCCTGCCCCGTCACGGCAAATCTCTATAGGGGGGTCCCTAACGCTATATTATAAATTATTATGTACCATAAGGTCTCAAATAATGAGCAGGACCATATGAAAACACCACTTACCCGAGACATGTCTGAACCGCTCCTATGCTGCCAGGACTGACAACCGCGAATAAAGGCAGCATAGGAGCTGTTCCGCCCTCATCCATGTTTGCTGGTCTGGCACTGTGAGGGCCAGTCCTAACATTGTGCTGGTGTGTGTGGTTCTGCCGCACACACTGGCACCTGGGCTGCCTTTATTCGCGGTGGTCAGTCCTGGCAGCATGGGAGCGGTTCAGACATGTCTCGGGTAAGTGGTGTTTTCATATGGTCCTGCTCATTATATGAGACCTTATGGTACATAATAATTTATAATATAGCGTTAGGAACCCCCCTATAGAGATTTGCTGTGACGGGGCAGGGGGGCTCAAATCATTGATCAATCATTTGCAAAAAATCTCATTGAATTGTTACAGTAGGAATGAATTTGTGAATATTACACTTTTTATTTCTTCATTGTTGCATGCCATTCATAAGCAGTGCTGGCTCCCCTCTTCTTTTTTTCAGGATGAGGACATATATACACCAGGATGACGACATATATACCAGGATGAGGACATATATACCAGGATAGGGACATATATACCAGGATGAGGACATATATACATCAGGATGAGGACATATATACACCAGGATGACGACATATATATACCAGGATGACGACATATATACCAGGATGAGGACATATATACCAGGATAGGGACATATATACCAGGATGAGGACATATATACCAGGATGAGGACATATATACACCAGGATGACGACATATATATACCAGGATGACGACATATATACCAGGATGAGGACATATATACCAGGATAGGGACATATATACCAGGATGAGGACATATATACTAGGATGGGGACATATATACCAGGATGGGGACATATATAACAGGATGAGGACATATATACCAGGATGGGGAACATATATACCAGCATGGGGGAAATATATACCAGGATGTGGACATATATACCAGGATGGGGACATATAAATCAGGATGAGGAACATATATTCCAGCATGGGGGACATATATAACAGGATGAGGACACATATACCAGGATGGGGAACATATATACCAGCATGGGGGACATTTTTACCAGGATGTGTGCTAGAATGGGAAACATTTATACTAGAATGGGGGACATATTTACCGGTAAGGAGCCCAGGATGGGGAACATTACTACATAATGGGGGGAACTCGTGTGTCTTTATAGGATTTAGAATGCTAAATGTATACATACATATACATACATCTGACCAACATAAAGGGGGGGGGGGCAGGTCCACATTCTGCACCAGGGACCATCGAACTCTACTTACGCCACTGAATAGGACTCATACAATGTATCAATGCAGGTGAAATGTCACAAACTATCAAGCCAGTGAATATATATTAGTTCTTTATGTAGTAACTTTATTAATCAGGTATTTGAAGGGAGTCGATCACTACAAAATAACTGTTCAAACCAAGCACAGGCGCCCTGTTCATCATCCCAACATTTTTCGTCTGTGACCACCTTTATTTCGCTCTTTAGAGCCACAGCTGTCAATCCTATAAAAAGTGGGGCAGATATAGATGGCAAACTATTCGGTAGGATGGTGCACTTCAGTGCTCGGTCACACCAAGGGGGCACCGAGAACCTGTGCTTGGTTTGAACAGTCAGTAGTTAATAGCCAGTCTGTACCCTGCATTATAATGGACCTATTCTAGCAGAATGTATGGACTATATTACTAAATGAGGCCGTATATTACCTTATTGTCATGACACCGGTACAGACCTGTGATTTGTGATGCAGCCTTGGAATAACGTTATGTATGTGAAGTCTGCGGGTGTGTAAGTCTCCGCTCATACAGTGTGTGCTTGTCGGATCCGCTTATTTATGACTGTCAGCCCTGGTTAATAATTCATGTGCTGAGTTTTGCTGAATTCGTCTCGTCCGATGAGTTAAGAGGAATCCTATACTAAACCTAAAGCCGTAATTTACACCGAAGAGGAAGCGTATACAATTATGTCACAGACATAAATATTCTACTGTAACATAATTTACCATGAATTTGCTCCTGGAGCTGCAGCATGTGTTCTAGGAAAAGGTTTGCATTAAAAGTTTGTAAACAGCAAAACTACACAACAATCTCATATCTATCTATGTATATATTAGTGATGGGCAGACCCGGACTGCGAAAGTGCTGGGATTGTCACATCTAATGGATGCAATGACAATCCTGCGCGGTTGCAGGCTTCTATTTTTAGGCTGGGGTGGTCCAATAACCATGGGTCTCCCCAGCCTGAGAATACCAGCTCCCAGCTGTCGGGCTTTATGATGGCTGGGTATCAAAATTGGGGGGGGGGGGTCTGCATGCCTTTTTTTTTAAATGCCGCATTGATGCAGGAATTCATGCAAAAGGAGCTCCAAACAAGTATTGAGGCATTTACTGTACAGACGTTTCAGGAGGTGCCAACATTTCTGAGTTTAAAATAATTTTTTCAGTCGGTCTTATATAATATTCTAATTTTCTGCGATAATGAGTTTTGGGTTTTCATTTCCTGTAAGTCATAGTCATCAACATTAACAGAAATAAACAGTGGAAATAGATCCCTCTGTGTGTACTGACTCTATATAATATATAGGAATAGATCCCTCTGTGTGTAATGACTCTATATAATATATAGGAATAGATCCCTCTGTGTGTAATGACTATATAATATATAGGAATAGATCCCTCTGTGTGTAATGACTATATTATATATATAACTAGATCCCTCTGTGTGCAGTGACTCTATATAATATATAGGAATAGATCCCTCTGTGTGTAATGACTCTATATAATATATAGGAATAGATCCCTCTGTGTGTAATGACTCTATATAATATATAGGAATAGATCCCTCTGTGTGTAATGACTCTATATAATCTAATATATAAAGCTGAGTATATGTGTGTATGTCCGCTAAAGTAATTACGTCGCATTTACAATCACAAAATGTTGCACAGACACCCCATGTAACTCAGGGAACATCATAGACTATGTTTTGACGGGAAAATTTAACCCCGTGCTTTACAGTTACTCTCCAAAAAAACTGACTCCATTAAAGCCAATGGAGCTGTGAGCTACAGGTTATTAATAGCAGCTGTCAGTGCTTGCTATAGGAACAAAGGACATTCTTAGTATAAGAAGCTTATGTGTGAGGTAATAAGATGTCGGTGGGGAGATGGGATAGAGACAGAGAGAGAAAGAGACAGACAGGCAAAGGCACAGACAGGGAAAGAGACAGAGGCAGACAGAGAAAGAGAGAGCGACAGAATCAAAGAGACAGACACAGATAGAGAGAGACAGAGAGACTGATACAGAGACAGACAGAGAGATAGACACAGACAGACAGACATGGATAGAAACAGGGACACAGACAGGGAAAGAGACAGACAGAGAGACAGACACACAGAGACAGGAACACAGACACACAGAAAGAGAAAGACAGACAGAAAGAGACAGAGAAAGAGACTGACAGAAAGAGACAGAACAAAGACACAGACAGACAGACAGAGACTGGGAGAGAGACAGAGAGACAGTTACTATCCCGGGCAACGCTGGGTACTACAGCTAGTGTATAATAAACATGTGAAATAGACCCCTCTGTGTGTAATGACTCTATATAATATATGTTTCCCTTTTTGTATTGAATTAATGAAATAAATGAACTTTTTGATGATATTTTTTGGAGAATAACTGTAAAGCGCGGGGTTAAATTTTACTGTCAAAACATAGTCTATGACGTTCCCTGGGTCACATGGGGCGTCTGTGCAAAATTTCGTGATTGTAAATACGACAGTGCGGATTCCTTTAGCGGACATATATACATACACACATACATATACGCACACATACATACATACACTGAGCTTATATATATATATATATATATATATATACTGGATATACAGTGGTGAAATAAGTATTGAACATGTCATCAACTTTCTAGCTAGATATATTTCCAATGGTGCGATTTACCTGAATTTCTCACTAGATGTTGGTGACAATCCGTCCAATCCACACGGGCAAAAAATGCAAACCATAGATGTCCAGAAATATAGTAATGCGTAATATAATGAGAAATGATACATGGAAAAAGTACTGTATTAAACACAAGAAGAAAGAGAAACAAAAATCCATGTAAAGTCCTGACAGCAGCTGAAATCTATCAGTAATTAGAAAGCAATCCTGCCACTTAGTGAAAAATATGATCAGCTGCTTCAACCGATCTATAAAAAGCTGTCTCATTACCAAAGTGGCACACAAAAAACATTTCATGATGGGTAAAACCAGTGAGCCGTCTCAAGACCTTCACAAATTTATTGTTGCAAAACATACTGATGGCATTGGTTACAGAAGAATTTCTAAACTACTGGAGTATCCAGTGGGCACTGTTGGGGCCATGCGGGTGACCAAAGGAGCACACAACAAGAGAATAGACATGTAGGAACTGGGGCTCCTAAGCTGTCCCTCAATCTAGGGGACCCTACACTATCCTTAACCACAAGGATACTCCTAATAGTGGAGAGGCTTGAGTCTCCTTCCTGTTTCTGCTCCTGACTAGTCCTGATCTAATTCCCAACCACAGGGAGGGACAAGACAGGAGTGTGTTAAAACCACAGATAAAGACAGAGCAGGGAAAACAAAAACTCTGTCACACAGCACACACAACTGCACCAAGCAAAAAGCACAACTTCCACCCGAAAGTATGGAACACCAAAGCTCACAGACCAACACAGATTAAACTATAGCTGGCATGGGTAGAAGGTTTCCACCAGCATAAATAGGAGGAGAGCAGATGTGATAGAAATCCCCACAGCATGTGATTAAAGGAGCAAGCAGACCAGCAGAGATTAACTCTTGCTAGCCTGCCTATGAGTCAGCACACAGCAGGTCGATGCCAGAGTCTGCCTGTGCTGATCCCAGACAGCAGAGAAGGTATCGGGTGGAGTGACAGAATCCGGAGTCCAATGCCGCTATAACAGTCAACAAAGTTTGTACATAACTCTGCTTGGCAATGACACCTGCACGCCCGCAGGATCAAGTGGGCTGCAGAGGAGGTATCATCATCAGTATCCCTGCTGGGCTAGTGTTCAATACTTATTTCACCCGCGCCGCTGTATTTCTATAACTCTTCTTAGTAGCTAAAATAAGTAGAAAGACTCGCCTGTGTCCCACGAGGGAGATTTCATTAGTTCAGCATTTATACATCACATTTCCCTTCTATCTCCTCAGCGAGAATCACATTAATTGTGTTTGATCCAAGTGACTGGAAATTCAGATTGAGAGTTCGAAAATCTCCAAAGAAGAAGAATTTTACATATCAAAGATTGTAGATAAAATGTTCTTTATGTTAATTTATTGACTGGGACCCCCGGAGCCCCCTGGAGCCCGGAATCAGCGTTCAGACTTTAGATCCTTTTTTCTTAGATATGTTTTCTGTATTTCTGTAGAATTGTTACATCATAATATGGATCTGATCTGCATCTAACATTCTGCAACTTCTCCAATCCATGTTTTCCCATATTATTTACTCCAGTCACATCCAGAGCTGCATTTGAATGTTTCTATTTGTCATCTGAAACCCATCGGCTTCAATGGGCAGCACTGTGGTGGCTGTGGATGTCGCTCTGTGGTGGCTGTGTATGTGTGACGCCCCTGCAGCAGCCGAACTGCTCGGATCCGGGGTTGCTGTGGCTCGAGGGTCTCCGGACCCGGGGGCTCGCGGCCACTCAACTGTAAAGGGGGTATTTACAGGGGATGAATATTCGTGACGCCACCTGTGGGTTGCGGTAAAGGGGAGTACCGCCGCTGCCGAAGGGAGTACCAGGGCAGATGGTGTGGGGCAGCCAGGTGTCAGTCCCTCTGCAGGTAGGGAAGACCCCCGATAGTGGGGATTTGGTAAACGGGTAGCTTGCTTGTCCTTGGGAAGCAGGGTGCAGGGGTCAGGTCACTCACTGCGGTAGTCGTGGTGCTGGATCAGGTGGAATAAGCAGACACTCACACAGATGGTAAACCAAAGTCTCTAGGCACCGCAGTCTCTACGGGGGGAGGGGGAGAGCTCGTCCAGGTCCCGCAACCACCAGTGTCACCTGGTAAATCCGGAGCCCTGCCTCCGTGCATAAGTTGATTGAACGTTGTGGCCCCTCAGCAGGGCCGGCTCCAGGTTTTTGTGGGCCCTCGGCGAAAGAGTCTCAGTGGGCCCCATCCACACATAGACATGCACAGATACATACACATACATATTTAAAGAGAAGTTCACAAAAACACATAAATAGACATAAATCTAGACACAGTCATATACACTGACATACATAGATACACATCATACATGCACACACACACACACACACACACACATTATTTTTATATATTTATCCTGTATATATATTTCTAATATTGGGAAGCCGGCAACAGCCTCACTCACCTCCCCGCTTGTCTAACAGACATGGCCGCACATAGAGCACACTAACACTGCTGTATATACATCACAAGAGAGGCTGGGGACAAACACATTACTGGGGGAATATATATTACTGAGGAAAGGGGTATACAGCAATGGGGGGCATACAGCTCTAGAGGAGGGCAGTGACTGAGGTGGGGGGACAAACAGCTGTGAGGTGGGGGGTGACATGCAGCTCTGGGGGTATACAGCTCTGAGGGCATATACAGCACCTGCGTGGAGGGAACATACAGCTCTGGGGGGTATACAGCACCTGGGTGGAGGGGACATACAACTCTGGGGGGCATACAGCACCTGGGTGGAGGGGACATACAACTCTGGGGGTATAGTAGTTTGCAGCCCCCATATTGTGTTATGAAGCCCCCATTGTCCTCCATATAGTATTATGTAGCCCCCATATGCACTATGCAGCCCCCATATAACATTAAGCAGCCCCCATATAGCACAATGCAGACCTAGATAGCATGTAGTATATAGCTCACTTATAGCACAATGCAGACCCAGATAGCAATAGGCACCCTCATGTAGTATACAGCCCACATATAGCACAATGCAGACACATATAGCATTAGGCACCCTCATGTAGTATACAGCCCCTAAATACCACAGTGCAGAGCCAGATAGCATTAGGCACCCTCATGTAGTATATAGCCCCCATATACCACAGTGCAGAGCCAGATAGCATTAAGCACCCTCATGTAGTGCAGAGCCCCTATATAGTACATTGCAGAGCCAGATAGCATTAGGCACCCTCATGTAGTATACAGACCCTATATACCACAGTGCAGAGCTAGATAGCATTAGGCACCCTCATATAGTACACAGCACCTATATAGCACAGTGCAGAGCCATATAGCATTAGGTATCCTCATGTAGTACACAGACCTATATAGTACAGTGCAGACCCAGACAGCACAGTGCAGAGCCAGATAGCATTAGGCACCCTCATGTAGCATACAGCTTGTATATAGCACAGCCTGTATACAGCACAGTGCAGAGCCAGATAGCAGTAGGCACCCTCATGTAGAATACAGTGATTAATACTCAGTGGCGGAACTAGAGTTTGATGGGCCCTGGTGCAAAATTTGGACCGGGGCCCCCCTCCACGTACACCGACACTTAGGGTACGGAATAATGACACTGACACTTGGGGTACAGGATAATGACGCTGACACTTGGCTCTTACCCTCAGCACCCAGGTTTCCCATGATCTGAAATCCCTCTATCAGTACCCTGCTTTCCCATGTTCTGATATCCATCTTGTCCTCAGCACCCAGCTTCCCCATGCTCTGCTATAGATCTTTCCCTCAGCACCCAGCTTTCCCATATCAGAGCATGGGAAAGCTGGGTGCTGAGAGAAGATGTACAGCAGAGCATGGGAAAGCTGGGTGCTGAGAGAAGATGTACAGCAGAGCATGGGAAAGCTGGGTGCTGAGAGATGTACAGCAGAGCATGGGAAAGCTGGGTGCTGAGAGAAGATGTACAGCAGAGCATGGGAAAGCTGGGTGCTGAGAGATGTACAGCAGAGCATGGGAAAGCTGGGTGCTGGAGGAAAGAGCCTTTTTCCCTCAGGACAAAACATTTCCATCCCATACTTGTATCTTTGTCCCCCCTTGTATATAAATCTCCAAATACTATAATGGCCCCCACAAAGCCTTCCGTATAATATAAAGGGTCCCACATAACCCTTGATATATTAGAATGCACCCCCATAGTTCTCCATGTATTACAATGCATTTCCCCAAAGTTCTCCATGTATTATAATTCACCCCACAGTTCTCCATATATTATACTGCACCACATAGTCCTCCATATATTATACTGCACCACATAGTCCTCCATATATTATACTGCACCACATAGTCCTCCATATATTATACTGCACCACATAGTCCTCCATATATTATACTGCACCACATAGTCCTCCATATATTATACTGCACCACATAGTCCTCCATATATTATACTGCACCACATAGTCCTCTATATATTATACTGCACCACATAGTCCTCCATATATTATACTGCACCACATAGTCCTCCATATATTATACTGCACCACATAGTCCTCCATATATTATACTGCACCACATAGTCCTCCATATATTATACTGCACCACATAGTCCTCCATATATTATACTGCACCACATAGTCCTCCATATATTATACTGCACCACATAGTCCTCCATATATTATACTGCACCACATAGTCCTCCATATATTATACTGCACCACATAGTCCTCCATATATTATACTGCACCACATAGTCCTCCATATATTATACTGCACCACATAGTCCTCTATATATTATACTGCACCACATAGTCCTCCATATATTATACTGCACCACATAGTCCTCCATATATTATACTGCACCACATAGTCCTCCATATATTATACTGCACCACATAGTCCTCCATATATTATACTGCACCACATAGTCCTCTATATATTATACTGCACCACATAGTCCTCCATATATTATACTGCACCACATAGTCCTCCATATATTATACTGCACCACATAGTCCTCCATATATTATACTGCACCACATAGTCCTCCATATATTATACTGCACCACATAGTCCTCCATATATTATACTGCACCACATAGTCCTCTATATATTATACTGCACCACATAGTCCTCCATATATTATACTGCACCACATAGTCCTCCATATATTATACTGCACCACATAGTCCTCCATATATTATACTGCACCACATAGTCCTCTATATATTATACTGCACCACATAGTCCTCCATATATTATACTGCACCACATAATCCTCTATATATTATACTGCACCACATAGTCCTCCATATATTATACTGCACCACATAGTCCTCCATATATTATACTGCACCACATAGTCCTCTATATATTATACTGCACCACATAGTCCTCTATATATTATACTGCACCACATAGTCCTCTATATATTATACTGCACCACATAGTCCTCCATATATTATACTGCACCACATAGTCCTCTATATATTATACTGCACCACATAGTCCTCCATATATTATACTGCACCACATAATCCTCTATATATTATACTGCACCACATAGGCCTCCAGTTTTATAACGCACACCCATAGTCCATGTATAAGGTAGCCTCCATATTCCTCCATATATTATAATGTAGCCCCCATAGTCCTATATGTATTATAATGTAGCGCCATAAATCATCATATTGTATTATGCAGCCCCATACTCCTCCATGTATAATGCACCCCTATATTCCATGTATAACGTGTCCTTCATGTTTATTATGTAGTCCCATAGACCTCCATGTATCATGCAGCCAGCACCCCCAGGCCTCCATGTGTCATGCAGCCAGCAAAATAAAAAAACAAGTACCTCTCTTCTCCTTCCGACCCCTGCGACCGCGGTAGTTACTCCCCTGCCCCCATATCTCACACACCCTGCTCCCCATACAGCCTGCACCCCCATATCACACACACACTACACCCCCATATCTCACACACCCTGCTCCCCATACAGCCTGCACCCCCCAGATCACACACACTACACCCCCATATCTCACACACCCTGCTCCCCATACAGCCTGCACCCCCATATCATACACACTACACCCCCACATCTCACACAGCCTGCACCCCCCAGATCACACACACTACACCCCCATATCTCACACACCCTGCTCCCCATATCTCACACAGCCTGTACCCCAACTTACCCCTCTCAAACACTCTGCACTCCTTCACATCCTTCTGTCAGTCTGCAGCCCTCATATGCCCCTCACCCTGCAGCCCCCCTCACCCTCATGTCCCCTCTTTTCTTATTACCAGTCATGTGTCCAAATCTCCTTCAGGATTCAGTATCTTGCTTTCTGCCCGGCCTCCTGTGTCTCCTCCCACACAGTCACATGGGCGTGACGTCATCGCAGGTCCTGCAGGATGGAGATTCCGTCTTCTGTGCAGGTCAGGAGCTCTCCTGCAGCTCAGACACGGCTGGTGCCTCTCCAGGTCAGGGGCCCCTCTACTGACACTGGGCTCCCCTGACTCACAGGCCGGCCCCCTGACGGTCGCATTGTCGGCCACTACACATCGGCACTACACATAGGGGGCCCGGTAGCCAGCTCTGCAGAGCGGCTGCCGGGTCCCTATGTGTACTAGTGCCGCTGTGTAGTGGCCGGCCTGTGAGTCAGGGGAGCCCAGTGTCAGTAGAGGGGCGGCTCACTCGTTCCCCCACTGATCCGGTCTCCTCGGCGCGTCGTCCATTGCTGTCGCTCGCTCTGACCTCTCTGCAGGCGCGCAGTGATGACATCACCGCGGTCCTCTGCAGAGCTGTCAGAACGCCCACAGTCACAGCGGGGAGAATGATAAGAGAAAGAGCGCCGCTCACTCTCTCATCATTGCTCTCAATTGTATCGGCACCTGCGATGCCGATGCAATTGAAAGCGCGATCCTCGGCGGCGGGCGGTGACAGCGCGGCCACCGGGCCCCCCTGAGTAGCGGTGCACCACTCCTGCCACCGCGAGTGGGCCTCCCGGCAGCTCAGGGCCCCGGCATTTGACCGGGTTTGCCGGGTGCTGGCGCCGGCCCTGCCCCTCAGCTTGAAGCTTTCGGGCCCGCTACCCGTGTGTATGGCAGCTGTGCTCTTGGTGGCTGGCACTTGGGATTTTAGTGGGTTGTGTATTTTGGAGAATCCTATCCCCCGCGTTGTGCTGATGCCTTCAATCTCTGAGCTCTTGGGGAAAGTTCATAAAGAGACTATCCTCCACAGGTGAATTATCAGGTTGCGTGAAGCTACTCCCTGATCTAGGGTCCTGTACCCTGCCGTGCTCGGTACCGGTCCGGTTACTGAACTTATGGTGCCGACCGTTCTCCAGAACTAAGTCTGTTACACCTCCTCCAATACCCTGCGACCAGGTTTCCGACTCCTGTGGTCCTGGACCACTGTCTGCGATCCAACCTGTCGCTTCCCTGGGAGCTCCAACTCTCCTGCTTCTCACTCTCTGAGGGCTAATACTGTACTGACTCAGTCCCTCCCACCGGTCTGCCTCACCCCTAGGTGGGCGGCCATGCTCCAACCTGACCAACCCACTGGTGTGTCTGTACAGGTCATGGTGTGAGGTGTGGTTGGGATTTGTAGTCCGGATGTTAGTGACACTGTTGATGGGAACCTGGAACCATGGGGGGGGTAGGCCCTGCACCTGGGTGACAGGATGCAGTTCCCTGTAGCACCCTGATGTAGTCAGGGGCGCTACAAATGTCGCACTGTGGTAACTGTGGATGTCGCATTCTTAGGGGCTCGGGGTGAGTGCCGGCTCCGGGTTCATCTCGTCTTTCGTAACAATTTCCCAATGAGCTGCTCTTTGCTTTTTGCTCCTTACCTTCTAGGAGCTGTAACATTATTTTTTTTCGGTCGATAGAGTCCTGTTGAGTTTTAATTTTTTGAGGCACCAGCTTTTGTTTTTATTATAACCATTTTGGGGTCTTTACATCATTTTTATTTCTTTTTATGCCTTTTCTTTAGATTCTGCCATTTTATTTTTTTTTTTTCATTTGACCATTTGCCATGTGAGATAAATGTTCTCTGAGTTTCTTAGTTTGTCTTTTTATAATATTTTTTTATGTTTTGTTTGTATAGTCTTTTTTTTTTTTGCATTTTTATATTGCCCCCCCATCGTGGGCTTGAACCTGTGATCATTTGTACAATACATTGCATAACTGTAAAAATCCAGCCACATGTTTGTAGGAATGCAAATATGGCAGCCATATGGGGGGCCACTGATGGGGGTCTGAAGGGACTCTGACCTCATTTCTAACCTCTTAAATGATGCATGACTGACAGCTGTATCAAAGAGGTTACTTCTAGCTCCAACTGGACAACAGCTCCTGAGCTTGCTCCAAAAAAGCAGTGAGCACTTCATGGATATTTACAATATGGCAAATATATGGGGGCCACCAATAGGGGTCTGAAGGGACACCGACGCCATTTCTAACCTCTTAAATGATGCATGGTTGACAGCTGTATCAAAGAGGTTTCTTCTAGCTCCAACTGGACAACAGCTCCTGAGCTTGCTCCAAAAAAGCAGCGAGCACTTCATGGATATTTACAATATGGCAACCATATGGGGGCCACCAATAGGGGTCTGAAGGGACACCGACCCCATTTCTAACCTCTTAAATGATGCATGATTGATAGCTGTATCAAAGAGGTCACTGCCAGCTCCGACTAGATAACAGCTCCTGAGCTTGCTCCAAAAAAACAGCGAGCACTTCATGGAAATTTACAATATGGCAACCATATGGGGTCACCGATAGGGGTCTGAAGGGTCACCGACCCCATTTCTAACCTCTTAAATGATGCATGATTGATAGCTGTATCAAAGATGTCAGTGCCAGCTCCAACTATATAACAGCTCCTGAGCTTGCTCCAAAAAAGCAGTGAGTGCATCATATACAGTTAGGTCCAGAAATATTTGGACAGTGACACAAGTTTTGTTATTTTAGCTGTTTACAAAAACATGTTCAGAAATACAATTATAT